>NW_010133125.1:0-110586 GCF_000699245.1 Pterocles gutturalis | reverse complement strand
ACTAATCAGGAATAAACCGCAGGAATAATTTGGACTATCCAATATCTATAATGTGATACTGGCTTTAAGTCACTTTTGACCTGCCTTGTATTCCTTACCAGAGAACGCGCTATAATCCATACCAACACTTCAAGAAATCCTGTGCTGTTGGTGTCTGTGCTGCAATAATTTAGTAACTAAAGAAACCTCAATGTTCAGGACACCACTCTTCCTAGAAATGTTATTTTTAGACCTTACTTTTGCTGTTAATGTTTATTAAAATGAATGACAGCTAAGTGCATATGGGATACGAACATTAGCATGAAATCTTAAATTTGAGCCAAATGTTGTCTGCTCTAAGGTCTAATGTTTCATCCTTTACAGGCTGCTTATAATGGCAGTTCTTTGCTCCAAGGAACCTTTAATCTAAACTAAAAACTAGACAGCCCTAGGACAGTAAACAAAGCCATGAGTAGAGAAAGAGATACAAAACAATGAAAAATCTTACAGCACGATTTATAGCAGTATATGCATCTTGGCAACTTCTTTGGGTGTTCTTGAAATTTCAAGAATGGGATTGGGATTGCTCACAGTCTCCAAATGAAGGTGAGGATAGAGACTAATGACAGAAGGTTGTCTGGAGAGGAGAGATCTGAAGTGAGAGGCTCCAGGTCGTGTGGTGTATGTGTCTGGGTAACAAGTGGGGAGGCATGACTATCTGCTATGAGGTCCCAGATTTAAGACAGGAAAAACACTTGTCTCCTCTCTCTACCAACCTTGAAAAGCTGAACCACATAGAAAAGGGAGGCAAGCTAATTTAAAGATGGTAATCTCTAATTGCAATAGAGAGAGATAATGAGAAAATAAAAAAGCAGCAAGCAAAATTAAAAAGAAAATAATTACAAAAAGCAAATGAACAAGATGTCCACTTAAACTTGAAAACACTTACAGAAATGCCCATTATGCCAGGTTCACCAGGGGGTCCGGCTATTCCTGGTAACCCCATCTCTCCTTTTTCACCACCTTCTCCAGGAAGTCCCTGGTCTCCAGGGTCTCCCTAAAACAAAGCAAAAAACCCCCCAAAACCTTAGTCAAGCTGCTGCTACAGCATTACTTAGTCTTGAAAAAAGTGAATTCTGAATCTTCAAGTTTGACAAAAAGCACACTAAAACTGATGGGAATCTTGCCAGTCAAATTCAGATCAGGCTCCAAATTAGGGTAAAGCCCCTTCTATCTCAAACACTCCTACAGCCAGATTTTCCTCATCTATCATCAACTACCTGAGGGTGTCCTCTCTGTCATCCCCTCTCCTGGCACCTGTCACAGTCCCTGGCACAGCATTGTCTGATGCAGGGAGCGTGGCAGCCTTGGGCTCGCTCTCTCCAGCGTGTTAGTCACCACAGAAATAAGCTGTTCTCAGTTCTCCAGCTTGCATTCCTCTGTCAAGACATTCAACTTTGCAGCACTTGCAGGGTAGGTATGTGCCAAAAAGGCACAGGAAAGCCTATAATGTACAGGGCCTCCGATGTTAAAACTAAGTGCACTCGACTGGGCTCTGTTGACCTGGTGAAATATCAGAAAAAGAGATTTGAGTCCTTAAGCTAATGTGACTGCTTTACATCTGCTATAAAAACTGAATGTACCTTTAGGCCATCTTTTCCTTGAACACCATCTTCTCCTGGAGGTCCTGGTTCACCCTTGTAGAAAGGAACAGTTGAAAATAAAGTTATTGCTTAAACTTCTTGACACAGAAGTATTGCTTTGGAAGAACCCAGACTAGTTTTACACGTTTATTATCTCTTGGACAACTTTTACGTTGCTGTTGTAGTTTGCCTTCATTTTTCCACTGATTTACAGAGACAGAGTCACAGCCCTGTGAATCTTGAAGACAGGAAAACATAAAAGATGATCAACATTAGAAAAATGAGGCAATGCTATGTCCATATAACAGTGGAGATTTTAGTGGCACTGAGACTGTTTGGTTTCAGAGTATACAACATGTAATTACAGTAACCTCAAAAATATACCTATTCTGTCCTGAAACTTCCATGTTTATGTGGATAACTACTATATTGGTATGTTTAGTGACTCAGTTTAGAGCCATGAAAAACTCATCATTTAGCAACAGTATTGGCACCATGGCATTTTAGAATATTTGCCTTTCTCAGGTAAAGACACTGGCAACTTGCAACTTTTGATGCAGACAGTAAAAAAAGCATATACAAGCTGCCCTATACTAATAACATATGATTTCAGACGTAGTGGTATGGTTAAGTCCAGAGCATCCACTGCGGACCAGGATGAGGAATTACTTCTCTTCTCCAAGGACAGGCAGAACTGTGGAATGCACCTTGCTGGAGATTTTGGGCAGGAGGAAAACATGTCAGCAAGGTGCTAACAGAACAAGAGAGCTCAATGGTAAGGCTTAAGTGTGAAAGGATATAGCTTATGCTCTTTTAAAAGCATCCTGGATAAAACCTGTCTCTAACACTTTAAAAGGTTTTTTTCAGCCTCCAAAGCTAGGCAGCTGTTTGAGTCAGATGAGGGGGGTAAGACACAAAAGAAGAATAAGCAGGGGCACAAGTACTTGGTAAAATCAAGTGCTGAATAAGCCATCCATAGCACCAGAAGCAAATCAGCTGCTTTAGATGGTGGTACAGAGAGATACCTTGCTCTGCTGAGACTATGATGTTGCCATTATCTCACCTAGACTGGGTATCCATACACAGCATTACTGTGTGCTGTAATCTTAGCAGCTGGGCTGGACACCCTTGAATACCTTCATGCTCAAACCACTCATTCATGTCTCTCAGTGATGGGACCCTTAGAAATATTTCAACATTATAATCAATATTCTTTTTAACTTGCTACAATATTACAATTTTTTTAAAAGGTAACGGAAAATACCTTATTGAATTCTTCTCATAAATCAAGGTTTCTGAACCTGCATTTCCGACACATTTGTTACATACTTTCCTTTTTAGAAGAAAATTTGCACCCATAGCTTACCCTTAAACCTTGGTCGCCTGGTTCTCCAGCCTTCCCAGCAGGTCCAATGTCTCCCTGGAATATCACAAGAAAAATTAATGATTGGATTTAAGGAACAAAGTTCCTAACAATGACAGGGTTTACATATCATGACAATAGCAATATTTGTTAATGGCTCATTTCCTGTATTGCTACTTGGCTAATAAATCAGATCACTCTGATTTGCTTTTATGAAAATTTGAAAATTTCAACAGCACAGTGGAGAATAATTTCAACATTTACCTTTGCGCCTGGTTCTCCCTGCAGGCCAGGTTCTCCTTCAGGGCCAGGAGGTCCCTGCATGGTACAGGAGCTGTTACACATTGTCACCAATAATAATTTTGCAACCACCACACAATACAGCCAAAATTCAAGCAGAAAAACATTGTGAGAAACTGGGAAAGATGGACGTCTGAAAAATCAAAATTAAGACAATACAGTTCTTTGATCTTACTAGAGTCCAACAGAAGCAAAGAAAGGAGGGCTCAGGGGGAGTTCAGGAACTGCACTATAAATCAGGAATGTATTGAAGACTCAGCAGTACCACTAAGCCTGTACCTTTCATCACAAATTACTAGCAGACTGAGCACTCATCTATCTTTTGTAAATCTGACTGACAACTTTATCACTGTTTAGGCTTGGAGCCAAGTAGATCGAGCCTTTGGAGAACAAAGCCCTTTTTGGAGTCTTCAACCCTTAAGGAGTTAATGGTATCAGATTGCTTCTTGTAAAGTTTAAATTTAAACTTTTTTTTAATAGTCAGTCAGAAGACTGGGTTCTGGGTGATAAGCCAAATCTCTTCTAAATGAGCTCATCCCTCAGCTACTTCATTGCAAATGCAGATAATACATTCTGTCATTTTTCCTTCAAAGAGGTACCAAAAACAAAGAAAAAATAGAAGCAAAAGTTAGCAAGAAGACTGCCTGCAGCTGCTTTTCTTCATCTACCATTTGCAAGGACATTGATTAATGCTGTTCTACTGTCTAACTGCAAGGAGAATTGTACTACCAAAAAAACCCCTCCAAACCAGAGTAGTTTAGTCTACTACTCATCTAAACATTCACCTTCTAGGTTCATATGCCACGAACATATGTCCAAAGACAGCGCTCACAACAGAAAAAGCTACTCATTTTAGACACTTTTTTTTGGTAACAGATTTAAGTAAGAGAGTCTCTCAGCAGCTCATGGAATTTAAGTCAGCTGCAGGTAACAAAAAAAATAGTTTCTAAACACATTGTCCAGGGTTATTCAGTTGCTTGAGTATTTGTCATTAGATGATATGATATACATGATTAAAAGCTCACCTCAAACCCCATTTCTCCTACAGGGCCAGCATCCCCTGGTTGTCCTCTTGGACCCTGGCATTAAACAAAATTTTGGATGCATCATTCAATTACACATTAAATTACATTGTATAGTCTTGACTTTCTCTCTTCAGAACTCTTCCAATTGGCATAAAGAAGTGTATTTCATGGTCTTTCCTCTTGAATCCAAGAGCGTATACAAGTACCATAATGGCATACAGTACTGAAGACCTCATTGCCAATCCTGACACACTGAAATAACAGACTTCAAATAATAGCACAGATGTCTCTTCTTTTAGACCAAAAGTAAACTGTTATCTAAACTAAGCTCTCCTCTTGATTAACTGAGACTTTGTTTAATTAAGATTCGTTAGACTGTCTCGTTTGCTTTGTGGAAAAGCCTGCAGTCTGGTATGGAATTAACTGAAAAACAACTACTGTGTGCTTCACTATGGATTTAGCAATGTTTATACAGGACAATCACTGATGTGTAATGGACTAAAGGTTGGAGCCTTTTTGGTAATATTGGTAGCCATACTATAAGCATTTTCTTATAAACCCTACTGTAGGTAATAAATTTATTGCAGTAACACCCAGGGATCTTTCCTAAAGCAGCATGCACAAATTCTCTGCACGTGCTGGATTGTCCCTCTCTGCTCACAGAGTGGGATTTGTGTGCTGGGGGGTAGAGGTTGCCTGTAACAGCTTACAGCTGATTCTATGGCCACTATGAATGTATGTCAAGACAAATCAACTGTCTGCATGTATCTAGTCTTTGAACTTTCAGAAAGTTCATATCCATTTACCCCTTTGGGACTCATCCATGTTTAAGTACGTTCTAAATTGAAAACATTTTTTGGATTTATTTTTCTCATGTAAAGGAAAGATGTTGCTACCCATATTTATGATAAGAGTCTTTTAAGCAAATACTTACTCTTTTTCATTTCACTTCCTTTTACAGACTATGCATATGGTTTTGCTCCTCCTGATGACTTGGCAGTGATAATGCAAGTATATTCTTCCCTTGTAACAGCAATGTAAACTGTGTATTACTGAGTGTATTTTGGTAGATGTGTATATTTTACCCTACAGTTTCATTTAAGTGTCAACAACTGAAACTGCTGTTAATTTCCCGTTGAGAATTCACTTGGTCGTAAAGTAAATCCTGCAGTTTCGGTTTGCAGCAACTCCATGGCATTCCACTAGGAAAGTGTCACAAAGCTTAAGGTTGATTCAGGAGTCAAGTATTTCTTCATAATATTCCCATGGAGCTAAGTCTGCTGGACTGATAATGTATCTTTCCCCTGAAACTTTCAGGGAACTTCATAATTCAAAAATTCAGAGCAACATAGGGACTCCTTTTAACCATTAACAACAGGTAATTTGCTAAAAAGGATTTTACTGAAATGTCTGACAAGTAGGTAAAGTTAGACTGTAATTTAGATCAAGCCTGTTACTACAAATAGTTCTAACTGCTTATGTTTCTCTGCCCCTCCACTAATAACAAGGATTTTTTCTGCTCTGTGCAGAGCTAGTAACAAGGCCAGAGAAACTGCTTTCTGCTCTGGCTTCCATGGAGTGACCAGCTGACAGAAGATGGAATCAAGCTGCTTGGATGGGCAGTTAAAAAAGAAGAGCCATGCATTTCATTTTGTAACGTCTTCTGCCATTTTCATCATTTGTTTCTAGCTCCACAGACCATTTCCCAAAGAAAATTTCCTCTTTCAGCACTTGAAAGAAAACGTGCCCTGTTCACAGGATAAGCTTTTCTTAGTTCTGACACTGCACATGTAGATTCCATGATGATGAGACAACAGAAATGTAGGTTGCTCAAGAGCAGACCACTTAGATTATACGCAGATAGTCATTCTACATATATGAAAATACAGATTTGACCAGAAAATGGCAGGAATTTTATGTATAAGCCTTGCATTGTAAGGCTCTTAGGTGTCACAACATGAGGATTAAACAAAATAAATGAGAGAGAAGGTGGCAGGAATCCAGTAATAACCATCAGAAAACACATTTTCTGTTGAAACATTTTGCCACTCCTACAAGATAGCAGCTCAAGTTAAGCAGGCAATTATATCTAAAAGAAAATTTACCAAAATAAATATTGGTATTTTTTGAGCCCCCCAAAATGTACAATGACTTTCTGTAAGCACATTAGCCTATGGATTAGTAGAAATAATTTTAGAAATAATAATAATTAGTAGAAATTATATACTTAATATCAACAGTTCACTTTCAAGATTTAAATTGACTATATGTCATTTGATGTGCAAAATAACTTTTCAGAAGCAATGAAAATGCACAATTTTTGACAACTCTATTAGATTTCTGCACTAAAAAATGGCAGCCTTCTTCCAGGTCCCCCTGCGGGGGAGGGGGGAACTATTATACTTATATAATTTGATATAACCTCTGAAATGGTGATGCAATAGTATTTCTGTCATGACTACACCTTGCAGCACTTTGCATATGTTTGCTGCAGATTCTGCCTGATCTCCTGTTACAATATTATCCACATAAAAGGGAGCATGGCTTTGAAATAATAACAATCAGAACAAGAATCCATCCAGCAGAGGAATGTCTGAGGTTTATTATAACAGTCTCTTTTTTTGTTGAAAATTTACCATGCCAAATAGATGTGGTTCCTGAGTTCCTGAATAACTATCCTGAAATTTGCCTGAAAAAAATACCACTAATATCTGTATTGGCACATACATTACATAATCCATAATGCAGATGTCTACCTCAATACAGTGCAAAGCCACATAATATTGTGTCCAGATTCTGCCATGCTCTCTTATATTGTGCACCCCTTACTACAGTGCTTCCCAACATGATTAACAGGTCTCCTTATTAAAAAGCTATGCTAAGCAAGGGAGGCAGACTCTAGCCCTGAAGTTTTGGAACAACTATCCCACAATTCCTATCTAACCACAGCTGGCAACACTGAATCTTGGTAAACTGGAGCTTGACTTACCAGGGAATTCAGTATAATATATGGAAAAATTTTTAAGCAGTCATAAGGATCAACTTACTGGCTCTCCCATTGGTCCTCTGTCTCCTGTGGTTCCAGGAGGCCCAAGCAAACCCTGGAAAATTAAAATAAAATAAAATAAACATTGGAAACAAGCTGTTTCATATTCCGTGAAAAGCCACTTCCTCTCTTGTTTCTGCTCACTCAATAGCTTGCTCAGAAATACCCAAGAATTTTCCTCTGGTTGACATGCATTGCCACATCACTAACTCCCATGGCAGGTGAGGGAGCCCTGAGTAAATCCTTCCTCAGTTTCTTTTGCATAGGGATGGATCTTATCTGACCCACTATTTCCCAGTTCCTCATCATTCACCTTAGACTCACGTGCTGTTTGTGTGCACAAACCGGGCCTAAACACAATGTTATGAATGTCGTGCCCTACAAACTATATTGGAGATGACCAGTGAGGTACACAGACCACTTTTCTTTCTCTTCAACCTGGCTCATAGCACATCTGTCTCATATTCTCTTCTAGAAACTGTAGCTGTAGGAGTAACAGAGCAGTATCTTGTACTTTTCAATAAATGTACTAATTCCCATCATTTCAGCCTAATGAGGTTTTGCTTCATTAACATCTGTGTATATAAATACATCTGAAACTCCTAGAGAATGAAGAGGAAATGAAAACCAATCATGTCAAAGGTGAGAGCCAATAAGCTCCTACATTTGAGCAGAAGAGGCAAAAGAAGTACAGTGACAACCAACACTGAATCTCAATTACAGCACAAAATCACCATTACTACTTTGTTTCTGCTTTTCTGCATCCTTCCTTATTGAAAAGCCAATACATTATTTGTAAGTTAAAGCCTCAAATAGAACATGTTAGATTTCCATTAAAAGAAGCCCTAAAAGGAGGAATTTTCTCCTATATATGTGATACATATTTTACACATTTTTCTACATTTATCCTGACATTGATAGTACACATCTACTCTAAAATCTGTCAAAGAATTATTTTTCCATATCACAACGACTTTCTCCCTTAAAACTACAATAAAACTAAAAAACCAAAGCAACTTCTAGGACACCTTACTAACTACAATGGCCATTTCTTCTGCTGCAATTTGCTATCATATTGTATTCTGTGGACCATCATTCATGAAAACACTGACCAGACCACATTCACACTCTCACTTCTGCCCCTGACTCTTTGTATGCAAACCGTACTGTCAGAGTTTTCAAGCTGCTCTAACGTAGACAAATCCCCTTATATCTGAGTGTGAAACAAAGTAGGAGATTTTGTGGATTTTTTTGGTAGAAGTACCAGAGAATTTAATACTCACAGGTGCACCCTTATCTCCTCTTTCTCCTGGATTTCCAGCTTTACCCTGGTCAAAGAGAAATATTGAAAGACAATGCTGGCTTCAGATAATTTCCAAACACAGCTCAGAAATTAGTAGTAACTAATTTTAGTGGTAAGGTTTACTACAAAGATTAGCTCCAATACTTACAATGAGCCCAGGAACTCCTTTCTTTCCCGGATCACCTCTTTCTCCCTGATAAATAACCAACAATGTATGAATTCTGTGTGCATTTGCCAGATGAGCTGCATACAGCTGCTGTCAGTTTAGATGCTGGGTAACTCTGCAGAAAATGCAGATTCAGGCTTTGATGGGCTTATACCATAATAGGGAAGTACCTGAAGAAGGCAGAAATTTGCAAATCTCCTCCCGGATTAAATTGAACCTTATGGCTTCTGACATTCTGGGCTGTTTATTTGTTTGTTTGTTTTCTTTCCTTATCTGTTATGGCCTATCTCAATGTTTTGTATGGTACTGAGCAATGCAAGCACTCACCTTAATGCCTTGTGTTCCTGGTTCTCCTGGAGGACCATCTAGACCTCTTGGCCCCTGAATATTGAATAAGTGATTTGGAATATTAACTTTGCATTATTTTTGGTTATCATCAGGGAGATTCAACATAAGCTTTAGGAGAGGGGAAACATGTTTTGTTAGCACAAAAACCAATTTTTGTTGTATGTTAAGTGTGAAATAAAGCTTCAAAGAATAAAATAAGTTTCTGGTTTGCTGAAATAAGAAATTAAGAAGAAAGATTTTTTTGAAAAATATGTAAACAAAATGTTCAGTGTCTCTGTTGGAACCACCTTGCAAGCTGAAATTTTCTGGTGTCTTTTCCATTCACTTTGTATGCATGCAACAGACACATACTTAGAAGAATTTGGATGAGCACTGGTTATATGGAGTGCTTGCTTTCAAGCATATTATAAGTTGCCTATGCAAAAATCCAGCTTGCTAGTAAGACTCTAAAACAGGCAGATAAATTTCTTCCACTGGTAAGCCAGTTTGAGGCAAGATTAAAAGCAATTTATAATCTTGCATAGTGAACTGCTCTATTGTTAGACTAAAATGTCTCTTGTAAATTGACTTTTTATAACCAATAGATGAATTAAGATAACCTACTATTGTATTACAATATAGCAAATATTTATTGCCAAAATATTCAGAAATTAAGACTGGAAATCTAAATCCATTAGTTTACAAGCAAATGAAAAATCCTTAAAATAGATCATGAGGAAAATGGAAAAGAATATTTTATCCATGCTGAGTTAGGAGGTTATTTCCATAATTCTAAACAACCTGACTGTTTGGGTATTGAAAATAAAATTAAAACCAGTTAATAACAACCTAAAGCCAATGACCACTTTAAAGCAAGACCTAGATAAGTATCAAAACACAGCCAGGCTCTTCACATCAGTATGCAGTGGCACAATGAGACACAACAGCTTTCTTGGTGGCATCTGGGCTGGGCTGGCATCAGAGGGAACTAGTACACTGCTATGGCAGTGCCTATAGGAAAACTACCTGCATTTTCAGAGTGCATTTATGAGTTGTAGAAAACCCTGCATCTTGGGTCATGGTTTATAGTGGGACATGCAATCATGACTGATTTCCAGAGAGCTGCAATATTGTTCTAATAGGTAATAACAGGGGCTTGTAAAATGACTTTGTTGGAAGCACATCTGATTTTATTTATATTACGTTCCCCTTAAAAATGTCTGAGACTTCTATGTCCCTCTTGAATTTTTTTGAGACAAAACATAGCAAAATTCTGTTCTCTCTGACTTGGATTTAGCGATGCACATCAAAACCTCTGTCAGAACAGATGGTGAACACCCACCTGCTTTCTCTCTGGAGCTACTGTGAAAATGTCTGACTGGTAACTCAGCAACAGCTTGTATCCAGAATCATTTAGGCTTTCTTCCTGAAATTGAAATCTCTCAAGAAAAGGCCTTTCCTGTGAGCCGATATATAACTACAACGGCAGAGCCAGAAATATCCCACGAGAAGCTTATCTGTCAGCATTTCAGCACTGCTACATCTGGCCAGCACGAGGGAACACACAGAAACCATAGGAAAAGGAAAATAAACAGGCAGGAAAAGCTGTTTCAATACTTTTGATAGTCTGGTAGTTTGGGTCGAAGCTTTTGTGAGGCAATCCTTGGGTTAGCCTGGCCACCTTTTTAATTTTGGTCTAAGCCAGGACTGAGTATTTACAGACATTTTTTTAAGCTGGAGGAGAAAATAGGTGACAAAAGAAGACACCCTGGGTTGCTGCATGGCTCTCAGTGAGAAAGGTCTCAAATCAATGGCTAATGAAGTCTATGGAAAACACTCCTTGTGACTTCAGTGCGCTCAGAGATCAGAACCAAAACACTAATGGTGTTTTCAAGGGTGATGGAGGCCTTTATAAGATCAAGAAGACTGGACCTCACATTAAGACTATGCAACTGTGTAAGCCCAAGTATTGAATTATTATATAGTACAATTTAAAAGAAAGCTAAACATCTTGATCAAATTAATGTCAGGTTACTGTTCTGCACTTTTTGTGTAACTGCTATCTATAATGCACACAAAATGGATTGTGATGAAAATTCAAGGCAGACTAAGCACGTTTAGAGTCCTGTCATGTGATATGCCTTTCAGGTGACATATCTCAAAGAATGGGAGGGGAAGGAACAGGAGGAAACTTTAAGATGGAGTGAGGGCAGGTCATTAAGCTGGGGTGCAGAAGATGAGAAAAGCTCACGGAAGAGCTGCAGAGGAGTCACTTAGGACAACACAGGAAGGGGGAAATTGACAGTGTTAAGCTGAGCAATTGCAGGATAGTTTTAGGGTTTCTCAGATTTTTTAGATACGTGACCTGCCATCTGTGTCTTTGTGCATCCTCCACAGGGCTGATCAGAGGATAGAATCTCAAGATGAAATATTCAAGGAGGAAAAAGGTCAAGTTTTGATTCTACGGATTTGTGTAATAAAGAAATTTCTTTCTACATTTTATCTTCTATCATTAATAATATTAACATAGATTCTTTGAACACTTGTGACTTCCTTTTAATCATAAATCATATGGTATCATAGCCCATAGTTTGAGAAATGGTCCTATCAGGAGACTGCACAGGATTCTCAGTCTGTGTTATGTGCATAAGACACCAAAAACCTTTCTGCTAGTTACACATACCTTCAATGGAGTTCACATCGACAGCCCAATCATTAGGAAGAGAATGACAACTGATTTGATCACTAAAAACCAAGCAAAAAGGCCTACCATTCAAAACACCAACGTTCTACTATATAATTTTGAACTGAAAACAAAGTAACAAAAACCAACATGATGCTCAGCTTCTGGCTGTGGGCTTTGCCTGCCTTTAGCCCACCTTTAGCCAGCCACAGAACAGCATGTAGGAATCCAAGGGAAAGGCAATTTTATGGTGTGCTTTAGTCAGAATATTACATTCCTGTAAATAGTATGGCATGACACATTACTGGCATAGATTAATTGGATCTGTATCCTTTCCTACTAGAGCTAGTACAGAATGAGAGACACACATATTTCCCTGCTGTTATTTAATTTAGGTTGCAACAGAGCTGAGGAGTAAGGCTGCCAAATGGTTGCTACTACTTTTTTCTTTGGCATGTGTTCAGCTTTGTTTCTAAAATGGAACATATTACACTGAAAAATCTGGGACGATAAGCTGAGAAAAAGTTCAGCTAAGAAGGCAAGAAGCACCAATTAACTCTTTTTGTTCCTTCTCATCCTGCCCCCTAAAATATAAGGAGAGTGAAAGTAATAGAAACACACTAGGCAGCTACTTCTCTTTATTGGTGGTTGACGTGGAAGAATATTAGAAAACAACATAAATTTTAGTGTCACTTTCTTTGAACAACTAAGACAGATAAACACACTCAGCTATTGATGTATGACACAGCACACTGGCCGCTTGTTTCACATAACCTTGAAGTGCACACGTTGTTTCAGGTTCCATATTCCCTGCTGTGAGAAGTACCAAAGATATCACTCATTAAAACTGAGCGGTGATGTCCTTCGGTAACTGAGGTTCCTCATGCCAGTACAGATGCAACTGAAGCAGAGATAACCCTACTGGCTGCTACAGACATAAGCTGCTGTTGTCTGACCCCAAGTTTACAGCACTTCACTACGTCATTTATCTGCATTTTCAAAATTTATTTTGATGAGATGCATTCCAGGAAAGTAAGAGGAGAAAAACTATTGCTTTTGAGCTTTAAAACACCAAGCATCAGCCTGAAGAATAGTAACTGCTAAGAATCTTAGCAGCTATTGAGAATTTTGCTTAAGTTTCATTCATTAAATGACTCTAATGATACAAGACCTCTTAGAGTAAAAGCTGCTGTTGTATTAGTCAGATATCATGGTATGAACTAAAAGCAGAACCAGTTTTCTTCTCCATACACTAGCAAACAAGAACAACAAAAAAAATACAACAATGGTTTCATGGCTGCCTACACTGTTACCAGCACACCTTCCAGACTAATGTATTTCTTCCTTCTGGTCATGGAGAGAAATTCCTTCTCTTACAGATATTCCCACTCCCCAGAGTGTCATTCTGCCACTGAAGTATGTACAAAGTGATGTTCTCCCTCTGTGTTTTCATGAGATTAACACTGAAAAGTAAAATGTGGGTCACAAAAGGACCCGACCTTCCACGTGATTCCAGCTGAAGTGTATGAAGTCTCAAGCAAGAGCTGAGGAAGCTCTGTGCTAGCACTATGCTCAGCAGCATATCCCCTGGCAGTGAGATACTCCGTAGATGCCTAGACAGCCTGCCTTCAGCTGGCCAGAACTCCCAGGTGTGTTGGAGACTGAGCAGCTGGATAGTCTCAAGCAGAAGGAGGCTGCAGGGTAATCCTGGATATGAACCAGTTGCTGAAAGGTCCAGAATTTATGAGATGAAGGAATACTACTCTGTGACAGTGCAGAAGTGGAGAGTCAGCACTCCTAAGACTTCCTGCAGATCCCAGCTGTGAAGACTGGATATGTTCTTGTTTCAGTACACAACAAAGGGGAATTTCCATATGCTTCTATTGAACTTCTGTATGTGACTGTGGTATGCATTTTTCCAAGGCCTGCCACACAGAGCTTGGGGTTCTGACACGCCTCTTTCTGAATCCAGTATGACAAACACCAGGTTTCAGGGGCCCCCAGATATTTTCCTTATGCAAGATTCCACTCTGGGTCTGATATTTTGATCTTGAGAGCAGACAAAATTCTCAGTGGCTTCAGTGGGAGTTTGTTTGCAGCACCTGAAGACCCAGGTCTGCTCTGAGACGCCCTTCCATGAAGCATTCCCAGTCATGCTGGATGCAGGCAAAGGCATAAACCACAGCTCCAAACTGGGACTTGCACAGAGCTTGGGACATTTGGGATTTATTTTGAGTGATCTTTAATTATAAGCAATGTACTCCATGATGTGCTGCCAAAATCAGAGACAGACTCCCTCAAAGATTCCTGTCTCAGCTGGCAGAAGATGTGAAACTTTTTAAATAAAAACTATCTTCTACCTTCAAAATAGAATCTAAATTAAAATAAGTAATTCTCCCACAAAAACAATCACCAGGTAGCAGATGCTGCTGGGGGGGGAGGAGAGCCTGCAGGGAAGGACTCATGCTCTTGTCAGTAGCTTGACTTTGATTCCTCAGTGTACACAATTTTGTGTGTGTTTTTTTTTTTTTTAACAGATAATTAATTATTAAATTACATTGTCTATTATTAAATTAGCAAATTAATTCCCCAGCAGGAAATTTTTACTAACACATCCTTGTAAGCAGGCTTTTAAAAAACACATCAGTTGTAAGGGAAAGATTAAGAGTATTTTCTGAAGACCATACGGATTCTCTCTGATCGTGGTGGGTGTGTCCTTTTCCAAGAGCTGCTGAGATAACTTCCTTAATCCTGAAACCCAGACTCAGACAAATCTCCTGCTGACAGGTACTTCAGCCAAGCACAAAGAGTTTAAGTGTATGTAGATATATGCTCAAATCTGCTTCACCCACTTAAGGAAATTGAAGTCTGGGATAAATACCCTATGTCTGAAACAAAACAAAACAAAACAAAACAAAAACAAACAAGCCCAAAACCCCAAACACTTGGCATTGCCAGCTGGAAACCTCTCTAATACAGGGTAACGCAGAACCGTTATTGCAGACTTTTAACAGAAATGATACATTTCATATGCTACATTCCACAAATTGTTCCTACAAACTGCACCATAAACAAAGGTAAATTGAAACAGATTTCTCCTGTAGTAGGAGGAAACCATCCTAAAGAAGGAAGATTAATTTGAAAAATGTGAAGTTTCTCTTATGAATAATCCCGTAGTGTACTGTGAAGTTGCTAAGCATTATCTATTTTGAATATACAGAATATTCCAAATATTGTATATTTCAAAATATTGCATAGTTCAAATACAATGAATGTTGAAAATAGTTTCAAATATACTATATTAATATTCAAGTATATAATCAGATATATTATTTTGAATACACTGAAAATATAACTCTTTACCCAAGCTCTTATTTAATAGTTTAGCAATCATGAATAAGTAATGTAGAAGCCTATATTATTAATAAATCTTGTATTACAAAGTTTCCTAACCACGGTATTTTCTAATCTAGAATCTTATTTAAAATGCAATACATGCTTTTCAAGTATCTGTCTTTAACTGGAGTAAAACTTCCAGAGCCTACAGCTTTTCAAATTTTACCATGCATTTTCTTAGAAAGGATATGTATTGCAATAACAAACAAGGATAAAGGAAGGCTATAATTGTATTTTGCTGTAGCAATGAAAGTTTCTGCTTCCTATGACAGAAACAAACCAATTAAATTATCTCACTGACAAGGATTCAGGGACTTTATCAGGAATGAGTGGTAAGCACTGCCCAATGCTAACACCACCTGTGAAGACACACTGGTCCAGCCACTGGTACAAATTGTACAAATCTCTTAAGAAGCCTGGATACGCTGTCAAACTGCTAGGTGAGGCTGACGTTAGAAGGGTGCATCTTCACTGCTATTCTTGACAAGCTCCATAAATCCAGTGAGAATACACTTGCTCATGCTGCAACCAAACCCATCTACCTGGGTTTCAGCTGGAACTGAAGCGCTTCCTGAAGGCACCTTGAGGTCAGACTGGAAAAACGTGAATAAACATCTCCAGCCAGGAGGTGAAGTGACTGGGGGGCGTTTATGAAGGGAAGTGTTTATGAAAACCATGTAGCCAGCCACCCGCAGGTAACAAAGTGCAACACTTTCACTGATACTGATTTTATGCCTTGTGATCATCTAAACTGGTGTGGAGAGACTCCCTCTTCATTTATGTGGGCTTTGGATTAGTGTTTTGTATACAGTGAAAAAATGATTCCCACCTCCCTGATAAAAATGCATGAAATGACAATCTAATCAGAGGTTTGAGATTCTAGCATACACTGTCTTCTGACTATGCTTCGTCCTCTCTCAGAACTATGTTTGGGTGGTTTTAATTGTCTTTCCAAAGACATAAATGACATGCAGATTAAGAAAATAGTCTTTAAAACACTGAAATAGTCCCATGGTAGTTATAAATGCCAACATTTGCATATGTATGTATAGAGAAAATAAGCCCAGTGGTCATTTTGGTCCTGGTCCTGCTCTCTGCTGAAATCAATGGAAAAAAAACATTTGACTGTAGTGTGAGGACAAATGAAGATTCATGTAATTTCCTACATGGAAATACAAGTATCACCTGTCAGATTTCAGCACAAGTGGCTTGAGGACAGAAAGGAAGAAACTGTACATGAGTTACATGTCAGATTGATACTGGCAACACACTACTCTCTGCTATAAGTAACATGAAACAGCAATAATACTTACTCTTCTTCCCTTGGGTCCCTGTGGCCCTGGTGGTCCTCTTGTCCCTGAAGGTCCCTACATGTCAAATAAACAGATTTCTGAAAATTATGACGCTTATGCACACTGAGCAATAATAAATGGAATCAGTACAAATCAATCACTTTTACTCATGGTTCAAATTCAAGTAATTGTGTAGTAAAATTTATCCAGAAAAATCTAAGAGACTCAATGTAAATTATTCTGATTAAGAAATCATGATGTGACTGTTGGATAAATAATTTCTGCCCAACTTCCCAAACTTGCTAAAGGACACATGTATTTCAGCAACTTATGTTAAAAAAACCTAGTAATTTATGACGAGTCTGTTTTTATCTGTACTGAAGACCCATAGTAACACAATCATACACAGCAAATTAGAACACAATTTAGTTTTGATTAACAAGGAAACTAAACACATAATGAATATATTTAAATTGTACTAGGCATCTATGAATTAAACATAAAATTGTTGTGCAATTATAAAACATCCTTAAAAAAATTCTATTCCCCTACTTGCCTCAACAGAGTGATTTTTAAATGGATGACTAAATCATATAATTAGTTCTCTTGTCTCTCATGGATCAGCCTGTTAAAGAGCAGGTGAACAGACTGTGTCTAAATGGGTAAATTTTCATGACAGTTTTATAGACTGCAGTACAAATTAGAAACCATTCTTAGCTTCAACAGAGCAAAAAGGCAATTTGAAAATGGTACATTTTATGTCAAACTAAAGCACCACTCTATACCTACAGGTAAACCTTCTGGCCCCACAGGTCCAGGGCCTCCTGGGGGTCCTGGATAGCCCTAGAATTGAAACAAATATAAAAAAGACAGAACAGTTTTATCAAAATTGTTATTATAACAACAATAATATATCTAGTTACTTACCTGAAAAATTGGAGGTAAGTTAATAAAATGTTTAATCTTGCAAAATTTATTCCCAAAATTTTGTTTAGAAAACAGCTATTCGTTTGGATATATCACAATAATCATTAAAACCACCTAAGAAGTTTTCCCCCACACAGGCACTAGATGACAAGGATTTAATGAAACAGAAGATGCTGAGTTCTAAATGAATTTAAAAACCCTCACGTCAAGGCTGTGACAGTGGGACGTGTACAAAGTAGACAGATACTGCTGTGGGCAGGACTGGCCAAAACAAAATGCATTCTCTATACATTCTGGAGCCATCACAGTGCTTGCTAGTGAACACACAACCAAACCCTAACCACTTCTCCTCAAAAACTTCAACATGAATGTGACAATGGGCACATGCGTATAGTTTTTTACTTCTGTGCCCCAATAACCTACTTAACGCGACAGAGGCCTCTAGATTGTCCAATGCTACATGAAAGGTTGCATCCTGATTCAGGACAAGTAGTGGCAGAGGGCCAGTCCTCCAACCAGAGTGGCACCCAGGGACTGTCCAGGTACTGATGTGCAGTAGAATTAGAGGTGATGCTGGTTACTAGGTCTGTCTATTAGAATAACCTGTGTTAAGCCAGTCTACACAGGAGATCATTCATTTACTTTCCCTCCTTTATTTGTCTCTCCTTTCAATTCATTGTGTTTAATTTTTTATGTAAGTCTGATCAGAGCCATTTTTCAAAAATGCAGTTGCTCCGCTGCTTCACTCAGCAGATCACTTTGCAATGTCAGTTCCACAGAGGGGATAAAGCTGACAAATGAAACTTCCTAGGAAGAATGCATCATAAATACTACTCTTTTCCGTAAAGCTTGCACAGTCAGAAGACTGAGAATTTATTACTGTTTTGAAAAGTAAAGTGTCTTTGTAAGTAATGTAATTATGGATTCTACATTGTCTGTGACTTACCATGGCACCTTTCTCTCCAGGAGGACCTACTGGTCCTGGGCTGCCCCTCTCTCCCTTTAATGAAAAATTAAAAATTCTTTCCCTGACTCATGAGCCAGGCATATCCGACCAACAAGGCTAACCTGCAATAACAATACCACAGCAATCCAAGAGGTCTTTTGTGAGTGTTGTGGTCCATAGTCTACAAGAGACTTGGTTGCTAAAGGGAACAACTTTTTTGCAGTGCATAACACCATTGGTTCAGGGATTGTCCTTCAGAAACAGTGCAGAGGTTTTTTTCACTTTAGTTGAATTTCTGCACTCCTTCCTCCTACAAGACCACCCACATTTTGAAAAGATGATAAAACTGAATTTCTCTGTCTTTCCTTTTCCTAGAAGACTGAAGATTTGGTACATCAGTCTTTGTGAATTGCAGCTAGCAGATCCCTTTTGTCTCTGTTGGGTGCATCACGTTTATAGTCATGTTCTTCTTTAATCCATAAAATTCACCACAACAAACAAGCAAAAAAGAAAATGTTGTTCACCTCTCCCTCATTTCTTCAGTATATGTCAGGAGAGCACAGATCTAAAAGGAAGACCAGTCCTTCAGCAGTTGCAGAAGCAAGTGGAGTAGGGGAAGTAGGAACCGTCTTTTTCTTGTCTTGCACACTTTCTCCCCTTTTATTTGTATAACATCCAGGCTAAACACTGGGCTTGGCTGTAGATTATGCCCATACAAGTATTACACTTTCATTGCAGATAGTACACATGACACAGTGATAACACTATATTTTATGTTGCATACTGTTAAAGACACATTTCTTTAAAATAATGATGCTGGAAGTATGATTGTAATATAAATCCACATAGCATGGTTACATTTGTACTGTTTAATAAAAGAGGAAGATGATAAATTCTACAGAAGCAGCATAACAACGACAACAATTGAACATGAAGACACTTGCTTCCATTTGCTGAGAGATTAATCAGTCTTTTACTACCTTTTCCCTCCTAGCTAAACTAGCAGCAATATCCCAAGGTAATCTTTGTGGGGCCAGGTGTAATTATAAAGAACAAGAAACCTTTGATACTGAATTCTTAGATGATACTATGATTAAAACCATATGACACTTGTCTAAATCTTAGTTTTAATAAGCAGTGCTTTCCACGGATATATTTCCTTTCATAGATTACACACATTATAATCAGATTTCCATGGAAGTTCTAATACATTATTGAGACTTTCTTAATAAGATATCTAAATAGCAGCCACCAGTCCAGGTAAAATAATTCAGCCCTGCAGGGAATAAATATAAATGGTACTGGATCATTCTGACAAACAATGATGGTATTATGATAATTGAAGCTGACACGCAGTCCAGTAATAGTTTCCTGTTTTTCAGTTTTAAAATACTTCACCTAAATAAAACCATGCCAAATATGCTTAGGCTATTTATACTGTTCTAGTCACATTAAGTCTGCCAAACTTTGCTTTCATAAACACAACTGTTACTGCACAGCAGACAAAACTTAATGTTGTCTTCTTTACTCAGACAATACACACAGACAAATTTTACTGTTCTACTTTTGTCTCTTCATTATGTAGCAGTGCATAAGCAGTGACTACTGCATACAACAAGTATGATTGATGCCACTTTCTGTGAATCAATAGCAGTGGACAGTAAAGTAAGTGCCATAATATGAACAGGATACGAAATCTATCAACTCTAAATTCATTGCTAAGTAAAATCAAGGACACCAGATGCACACCTCAAATAACAGCATTTGGGTTACCATTTATTACATCCCTGTGCTCCAAAATCGCTACACAAATATTAGCAATATTAGCTTTGTCAACGGTTAGTAAGCAATCTCTCACCAATACTTTATCACCCCGATGGTTTTCAAAGCTGATTTTTGCTGTTGAGTAGTCAGATACATTACCATACCTTTTCACCCAGGCTTCCAGATGGCCCAGTTTCTCCAGGTAAGCCAGCTGATCCCTGTACAAAAAGTGAGCAGACTTTTATTAGTACAGTGTCCATACCAGTTCACGGTTGGGAGCTCCCCAGCAACCCAGCAGCAGAGCACAGCACATTTCTTCATCCCAGAGAACCACTAGTTTATTTGTGTAAGTGCTCCTGTGAGGAAGTGAGGACTGCACACGCTAACCTGGCTTACAGTCCATGCAGGAGGATCACTACGGGTAGACACACCAACAGTACATGGCTACTGCTCAAAAATAAATTACATTAATTTAATAATCAGACTGTGCTACCACCTAAGGTCTGCTACTGAGCTCAGTCCTGAACTGCTAGAAGCCTTACAAACATACGATTAGAGGTGATAATTGCTCTGCTAGCACTTCAGTCTCACCACAAATTTCAAGGGGAATAAATTCAGTGGAGCAAAGGAAAAGCCAGTCAAAACAAAAATGATATTGGATCAGGTGTTATCAGAATTTTCCCTTTAAGCGTTTTAGCCCCAAATGCCTTTGAAGTCAGGGGATCAGAGCCTTTCAGTCCTTTTAAAAATGAAATAACTCTCTCCTGAGGCTCTTCCACGAATTTCTACTGGATAGAACAAGTACCACCATATGGAATAGGAAACATGAGCGGAAGTACTTTCAAAAAACTTATTCCCAAGTGCTTGCAATACCCCCTTTATTATCAAACAAAAATAGAAAAAAAAATACAGTGCAAGGCCCCAGCTGAGAAAAGTAGGAAACAGTGAGCTTGAAGAAAAAGCATTAGGTGCCCACAGTACACCACATGATATTGTGGTTTTAAACCCAGCTAGCAGCAAACACCACACAGCCACTCGCTCACCCTCCCGGGGATGGGGAAGAGAATTAAAGGGGTAAAGGGAAAAGAGACTCATGGGCTGAGATGAGAGCAATTTAATAAACTACAATCAAACTGAAAAACATAATGATAATAAATTATAGTAATATATACAGACATAAAAAGGGGTAAAGGGAAAAGACACTCATGGGCTGAGATGAGAACAATTTAACCAACTACAATCAAATTGAAAATCATAATGATAATAAATTATAATAATATATACAGATACACAAATGAGTGATACACAGTAAAACTGCTCACTACATGACCAAGGCTCAGCCTGTTCCCAGATAACAAACCCGAGCAGAGAGAGTTCCAAAAGCACAATCCCAGAAAACAGATGAGCCCAAGCGTCTGAGAGACCAAGAGCTGATCAAGAGAGCGAGACAACCCCAAGAGAGGGGAGACCAGAGAGAGAAAATGGACTTCTGGACAGATCCTTACCTATATACTGGGCATGACATGCATGCTATGGAATATACCATTGGCTAATTTGAGTCTCAATCCTAAACCTAAGTTCAAACCCTAGGTTCGTAATTGGGGCTGTGCTCCCTCTCCCCTTCTCCTACACCTGCAGACATTGGCACAGCAGAGAAGCTGAAAAGTCCTTGACTGTCCTGGCAGTAAATATGAACATGAGTATGTTATCAGCCTTCTTCTCAGCACAAATCCAAAACACAGCCTCACACCAGCTACTGTGAAGAAATTCAACTCTGTCCCAGCCGAAACCAGGACACATGACCAGTCGTGAATGATTGCAGCAATGTGGAAGCTGCTAGTAGTGACATAATAAACAACTGTACTGTGTCTGTAACACTTAAAAAAAAAGCAAACATTATTTACGTGGAAGCTGCTAGTAGTGACATAATAAACTGTACTGTGTAACACTTAAAAAAAGCAAACATTATTTATACTTTGAAAAGTGCAAATAAAATGACAATTCACACATTGGCATTACTATCTCTGCCTGTTCAGGAATGTGTGAGCTGAAGTATCACTACACCTGTGCTTAACAGAGATGACAATTCACACATTGGCATTACTATCTCTACCTGTTCAGGAATGTGCTAGCTGAAGTATCACTGTGCTTAACAGAGATTTTTTTATAAAGCATTACTTCTGAGCTCACTAGACAGCTCATATTGCTTTCAAGAGCCTGGTAGTAGTTTATTCCATAGAAATAATGTCATAACAGAACAATAACATTCCAGTCTGGGATCTCTGCCTTTGAAAAAACAGATGAAAATCTTTTTTTTAGCTTTTACCTGTATAATTTCAATAGAGTTCAGCTTCAAATACTTTAACATAACAGGTGCAAAGTAACTAAGGCTTTACAATGGCTTCTTATTTTCTTGGACTGACTGTATAATTTCAATAGAGTTCAGCTTCAAGTACTTTAACATAACAGGTGCAAAGTAAGGCTTTACGATGGCTCCTTGTTTTCTTGGACTGCTAGCTCCTCTAGACATCTCATTGTTTAAATATGTTGCAATAAGCCATTGACACAGCTGCCTTTGAGGCTGGCAATACTGGCACTAGCTACTTTCTGGAAGGGGCTAAAGAGATAAAGAAGCATCTCTACTGCTGGTGGACCGATGTATTAAGTGTGAGAACTCGTATATTATATGTCAGAACCAAGACATCTCTTGGCAGCAGCCAAAGATTCGTCCTGCTGATACTGGCACTAAGGTGATGCCCAGACGTCACTGGCAGGAATGAGGGACTTTCATGACAAACTCTGAGAATGCCACCAGTCATGGCCAACAGTGGGTCTCAGCACCAGGCAGAAACCTCTGAGACAAAGAATTACCCTGTACTCTTGCTCATCAAGATAAGGGGTGTGGAGGTATGGTTTCAAAAGACGAAAGACTAATCACTTTGATTCTCTTATTCCAGAAAGGACAGAAGACGTAACCAAAGCCAAGATGTAACTCAGACCTATTCTCCTTACACAGAGACACTTCTGATCTCCCAGACAACGTCACACTGTTTAAAGGTCTGAAGACGCTGATTAGAAAGACAGGTAGCTGTGACTTGCACTGGCAGTGAAGCATTTACAGCCCCTGATCAAGTCCCCTTTTAAAGTCAAAAGTATTGCCTTTCTGACTAAACTGCTCTGGTCTGAAAAAGAAGGAATGCTTGGGAAGCAGTGATTGTGAAGGTGCTGTTGTATCACCCAGCACACTAGGTCTAGTCTAAAACTCCTTCCAGAGTGAGGACAAATTTGGCTATTGAAGCAGTGATTGTGAAGGTGCTGTTGTATTACCCAGCACACTAGGTCTAGTCTAAAACACCTTCCAGAGTGAGGACAAATTTGGCTATCAAGTAGCAAGTTTCCTAGACACTGGCTTGTCTTCAAAAGAAAATAGTTATGTGTAAGTAGCAAGTTTCCTAGACACTGGCTTTTCTTCAGAAGAAAATAGTTACATAAAGAAAATTTACAGTAAAAATGCTAAAAGAAGAAAATGTATTTTTGTTGATACAAAAGATGGAAAAAAGACCTCTGCATGAGTGGAAGTGAAAATGTATGGAAAGCAAAAAAATAGTCAAGATGACAATAAGAACTGAAGTCAGTGAAATTGTAAAGGCAATATGTACTTCAAGAGGAATGAAGGGGAAAGTAGTTCATGACAGGTTAAGGAAATCCTCTTCCACTCCACCATCCAAAACAGAGGGCAAGTGTCTGAGACTGAGATAAAACTAGGGTGAGATAAAGCTATGGCAGGTACATGCAGAGGGAAGAGATGAAAAAAAAAAGCTTACTTAGGAATATAATTTTGGTCCTTAAAACAAGTAGCAGCATGCAGTGAAGAGAAAGTGCAACCAGAGAGCAAAACTTCTTGTTCCATCAATATATTAGCCATAAAGTGCTGTTTTCCCTATGGACTTTCTTAAAGATCATGTATCTCCTTAAATCACAGATTTGGATTCATTCATTATAGAGACCAGCCACTAAGACTGGATTGAGGTTTCAACTCTCTCTCCTTACGTAAGAGGATGAATAGAGTCCAAAGCAGGTTTGTTGAGTCAGTGTCTTCCAGCATCCCTTCCCCTCCTTTGGGGAGCAGTGGTGGATTCCAAAAACCAAACTGAATGTATTAGACAACAGAAAAGTAAAGCAAAAAACCCTGAAATGTTTTTTAAAAATCATCATGGTTTTAAATCTTATTAAAAAAATAGTCATAAACTTTCATTTACAAGGATTTATGTAAAACTCTCCGTGACAATAACAGCATTTTAGAAGCCTTCTTGACAGGAGCATTTTTTGTGGAAAATTAATTAGAGACTAGATCTCACAACTAACACATGCCCGAGAAAGACAAAAACATCTTGCCAAAGCATATGCTCTGTGTTAGAAACTGGACTGCAGCTGAATAACTGAAAACACATTGTACACTTAATGCAAACCCAAGTATGGAGTAATCCATTTGAAAGCGTGGTAGTGAGAAATGAATATTCGCCTGGTTCAAAACATTCCTATGGAAGCAATTACCTGTCAGTTGTACACTAACGCATTCATCTGTGTTAACTGAAAATTTTACAATCCAATGTTATTTAGAATTTTGCATTTTCAAATATTTTTATTCAACATCATTTAATGAGATGACACAAGTAATTTTAAAATATTATCTTGCCACATTAATATTTTTCTTTGAACATTTTTTTTGTATTTCCAATTCCTTTCAATTAAAATTTGTCCTGAATCTGTCCTAGATCACTTAAGACCCCACCAGCTTCATACTTCATGAAGGACTTGATACATTTTGGAATAGTACTCAAAGAAACCGAAATCAGCTAACGTTTAGGTTTGATTTTAACAGGTCAAAATTTACTGGAAGATCCTTGAAGATTCAAGCCACGCTATCTACATTAGAAAGACAACCTAGGGTGAGGGACAGGAGGAGGAGGAAAAGTAGATGCTCTAACAATCAGCTTCTACTATTTCACACCCAGGTGATAGAAAAACACTTCTACAACTCATGTTACAAAAATAAAGTTCTAAGAAATAAATATTAATCCAAGCTCAGGTTTGCTAGCCAGATATAACAGTACTTACAAATATTTTTTAAAATGAACCCATCTGGACCCTGCTATCATAGACACTAAATACTGTATCTGTGCATGCATGCTTCTAAGAGATGTGACCCAGATCAGGCCTGGACAAAAAGAAGAAAGAATGGCCCAGGTTTTGCACTGTCTGCTCTTTGGGCTTTGTATCATCTGCAGTAGACTAAAAGGTAGCTGATCTGTGAGAAAGGAGGTGTCATGGACAGCTGATACCTGCTCTGGAATAAAAACCCTGCTGCTCATAGATTTCTGGGTGAATATGTATCAGATTAGTGCTTCTGTGTGACTCTGTTTTTTATCTGACCAAAAATAGCATTGGCTGAACCACAAACAGGCTTTTGAAACCAAAGACTTTCAACAGAGCTTTTGTGGAGAACATTTGCTTACTACTGTACCAGTATCAGGTATGATCTGAATGGAACAGCTGTTAGTATCCTGCACTTAGAGGTAAGAGTAACCTGAAGTTTTAAAGAAAGCCCTGTCTCTAGACCACTGGGAAACAGGATCAGTTTTGGAGGATGTATTGTCTCAGAGAAAGGAGAAACTCTAGTAATTCGGGTTATCTGAAAGGCTAAATAAAGAATATAAAGTAAATTGGTGCCAATTTACTACCAGTTCAGTTACTTTTAATCCCTTAGTGACTAATACTACATTTGCCCTCTAATGGCTCTTTAGTTTGACTCATCAAAATGGAAGAGTAGACTAGAAAATGGCCCCATGTCAGACCTTGGCATCTGAAGAGCCCTTGGCTGACAGCTGTGCAAACCGCCATATGTATGCCACATAGTGATCCTGGCTTTTGGCTGTGTGGTCCTTTTTTTTTTTATTCAAGCTGGTTGTTCCACCTCCAAACTTCAGAAACTATTTCCTACCTCCGAACCACAGTACTAAAAATGTCATGAAGTAACAATAAGATCTGTAGCTGCTTTACCCAGGATTATGTTGGGAAGCATGATATTTGAAAGGCAGATGCTATTTTCTTCTTTTTGACACTGAGATCTGGTCATCTGTTTCATTGGCATTTTGTCTGTTGAGAAAGTTACTTGGTAGTCAACCAGAAGTGATTATCTGAGCGAAAATCTATGCTTTGTTTCTGCCAGTGGAGAAGGTGAGTGAAAGCAAAGATGCACCGTACTTGTATCTCACAGCTGATGTTTCAGTTTTTTAAAGGACTCAAAACTGCAACTACTAGAATATTTGAAAGGTAAAATACACTGGTACCATTGCTTAATATACAGCAGTTTTAGAAAATAAATAAATGGGTTAAATTTTGCTTCCAGTGATGCCAGTGTAAGATAGGACAATTCTGTTTGACAGCGTTTCGCAGAGAAACACTTGCATTTAAAGGAAGCTGGCTTACCAGGGGGCAGCAGGGTGTGCCCCCCGGCAAAACCTTGGAAGACAAAATGCAGATGCCATGCACAGATATTATTCCTCTATAGTTTTTCTTCCAAACCACTAGAGTACATGAAATACTTCAGTTAAATTCAGACAGTAAAAGGGACAAACAGTGAAAAGACTCGATGTGTGCTGATACTTACACCATTACTGAATAAGATTAATGCATGCTGGAACAACTTCTCCTTAATTACTGCTAAAACAGCCTTAAATATTCTTCTCATATTTTAGTGCTGCAAAATCACTTGGGCATACAAATGAGTATGGATATAAAGCTATAGATCAGCTGGTGGGAAAACAACAACACAGTTGCAAAATATCTACTACACAGGTAGCATCCAGCTCCCTGGAAAGGCTAAACTCCTCTCTTAGTCAGGGTGAGAGCAGAGGACTGGTACGCTTTTCTGATGATCTACTAGATCTGCAAGGGTTCCATTTGTACATGAATCTTTTAAACGACCATAAAAAAAAGCCAGCCTGAGGTCAGTACTACAGTGGCAGTCAGGGCGTGGTTCACTTGCTGGGAAGGATACTGCATTTTACACAGTCTACCAGCCATAAGCAGCTTGGAGATGACATGAACAGAATTGAGTGACACAAGCTCCATGCAAATCTGAAGTATTTTAACCTTTCAAGTGACAATCAGAATAATGACATTTATAGAAGTTCTTGATTTTGGTTGTCAAGTTCACACCGGTAGCATTTTGTAATTCAAGCAAAGGAAAAAAATATTCTTCTGAAGGTAGATATTACACTTGAGTAAATAAATATCTTGGCTAAACTGAATTAGGATAAAACTTATTTACACTTATGCCTCTAAACAGTGGCTTTTTTTCTTGGGTAACAAATCTCACACAGAACAGATCATTCTTCTCTTTGACTGTTCTCAATGCTACGGGGAGTGTTGACTGATTTAAGGTTTTAGTCCTAACTTGCAAAACCATACAGGGTGTGGGGCTATGGGTATTCTGTGGGGTAGCATGGCAGCTGAAACTAGCTGATGAAGAGCACTACTAGCAAAAAGTCCCTCAAGAAAAATGAACAGCTTGAAAAAAGCTAACCTCCAGATATCGTAACCTATCTCCCCAGTCTTCTTGAAAGAAAGACCGAGCAGTAATTATAGTATATCACTTCATCTAGGGTAAAAACAAGAAGCACAACATAGACACAGAACTATAATTATTACCATTCACCACAAGATCTTCATAGAATTTACATTAATTTGTACCCCATACATTTCTGAAAGCAGCTGAACTAGTTCCTTCTTCTGAAGCCCTTGCTAACGCCCTATGCATTCACTAGTCTTTGCAGAGAAAAAAAAAAAAAAAAGGGGGGGTGGGTTACGGATTGGATCAGCTTGGATTCTCTTCTGATGTTTCTAGAACTATTTGCAACTCAGCAAACTTGCTGACACGTAACTTTTCCGGGTCTTTGAAGATTATTTTTCCAGGATTTGTGTCCATGAACTCTGTTTATTTAATTTCGTCCTTTTGACACCAGTTGTACATGCTGCAGCTGACAGTTCTACCCTTGTCCTCTGTCTCACAGAATCACAGAATCACAGAATGTTAGAGATTGGAAGGGACCTCGAAAGATCATCTAGTCCAATCCCCCTGCCGGAGCAGGACACCTAGATCAGATCACACAAGAACGCATCCAGGCGGGCTTTGAATGTCTCCAGAGAAGGAGACTCCACAACCTCTCTGGGCAGCCTGTTCCAGTGCTCTGTCACCCTCACTGTAAAGAAGTTTTTCCTCATACTCAAGCGGAACCTCCTATGTTCCAGCTTGAACCCATTGCCCCTTGTCCTATCACTAGATGTCACAGAGAAGAGCCTGGCTCCATCCTCCTGACACTCACCCTTCACGTATTTATAAACATTAATTAGGTCACCCCTCAGTCTCCTCTTTTCCAGGCTAAAGAGACCCAGCTCCCTCAGCCTTTCCTCATAAGGGAGATGCTCCATTCCCTTAATCATCTTTGTGGCTCTGCGCTGGACTCTCTCCAGCAGTTCCCTGTCCCTCTTGAACTGAGGGGCCCAGAACTGGACACAATATTCCAGATGCGGTCTCACCAGGGCAGAGTAGAGGGGGAGGAGTCTCAATATGTTTATAAATGCCAGTGATTTCTAATTCAGAAGTGTATGGGCCAAGGGTTCAATTTCTGTAATTGAGCTGGCAAGGAGAAATTAGAGTTAGCTTGCACTTAGCTATTCAGTGTGGCCCAGTCTGGGTAAACACCAGCATTATCAAACAGTAACGCAATCCTGACAAGCAACAGTTTTAAGTTCAGATGAGTTCAATTTTATGTCAAAGTTGAGCAATGAATCCTTTTCTTAAATCATCCCTGATACTTCAACAGACAGGTCATTTGTATGAGATGCTTGAAGTTGCTTTCAAATATTTGCTATCCATCACTGGACAGCTTCTGATCTAAGCATACAAAATCCAGCTGCACCTGTCAGCAAAGTGAGATTTTCCTCCCCCATTCGTAAGGGCCATTTTCTCAGTAGCTGAAGTGGTTGTTTCCTTTGGCATGACTTCCAAAAGATTTTGTCTCATCAGCAGTGTCAATTTGCTCTGCCTGCTGTCCCTTAATTCTCACTATCTTAACCCATCCCTCTTCAATCAGACCTCATGGTCCTGCAGTTAACTGAACACTTTGCAGCAAATGGCAGCTGCTGGGTCCTACCACAGCTTTGGGCTCTGCTTAGTCAAGCAGCACCACCTACCCGAACCTGCCCACCTTCTGCTTTAAACAGAGCATGTGCTGTAGCCAGAGAAACAGTTTTTGTTGTAGGACTTGGTTAAGGAATAGTATCTAAAGTTTGATCTTAGACACATTACTGATCTGGTATTAAGATGTGTCATTTTAAGCTTAAGAACACAGTGAACACTTAACAAATTTAGTGTACTCAGTTTCCACACTGGACAAGCACCCAGAAATACTTCTACAGAAATGTGCTCTGAAGACTCAACTGCTTCATGTGACCTAAGAAATGTTGGACAACATGGCTTCTAGCCTATTGACAAAGCTGTACTTCAGCACATATCCCATCTTACTAGACTGAATAACCAAGCGTTATGGTCCAATCTCCTGTTGTTGAAACTTCCCTGCTTGTGCACACAGTTGTCATCTGTGTTTTTATAAGCAGATATTAAGCAGTACTTGACCTGGAAAAGCTGCTACAGAAAAGCAGTAACAATTTTGGCACCTCAGGCAGCAGTGACAGATGTACTAGTCAAAGACAGAAGATGAAAATCACCAGGAAAAGTAAGAAAATGGAAAGAAATTGCATAAAAATATCAGTGCAACCCTTTGGTATCAATAGCAAATACACACATGTGCTTCATGTAATAATTTGCTACGAATTCCACATTTACAGGATTTATTACTGTAAAATTGCTTCTTTTGACAGCTTATTCAGGAAATGCACTAGTTTTCTTTTGGAGAGCTGAAACACTGTGATGGATTCCCCATTGCTAAAAACCAGTATAGTGTATTTCAACCATGGGCTTATAAGTATGCATCATATTCTGTAATTTAAAAAACTCAGTCAATAAAGATCATGAAACAACAAACAATAGATAAGCCAAAAAGCAGGGGAGGTGGTGTTGTGGAATGAAGAAACCATACACACAGGATTTTATTAGACTTTGGATTGCCTGTCAACTTTTCAGTAACTTCTTTTCCCCTTTACTTTTACTATTAAGTAAATAGCACAGTAATTGCACATTGTTTAGTGCTATTTGTACAAATTGTCTTTGTATTTGGTGTCACCATGCAACTGGTAACACAAACTTCACAAAGCACCAATAAAGACAGATGCCTTACTCCACACCTTCTTTTGGGCTCCATCTCAAAATCTGCCACAGCAGCTAGCAGCATTTGTACATTGATTGCTCTTGTACTTTGCCTTTTGTTTTTCAAACTTTTTTTTCTGTGTGTGGCATGTTTGATTCCAGAGATGTCCTGGAGTCATCATGTATGCCACCAGAGCCAATACTGAATATCAGGGAGTGGATTAATCTGTGAATTAAGAAGTTTGTATTCCCTTTGAACACCAAGGAAAAGAAAAATTACTTGTAACAAACAGGAGCTGGTGAAAAGCTTGAAGGAAAAACTACATCCAAAGTGTACAGAAGTGAATATTTTGCATCAGGACTCACATCTGGAAAACCATTTTCTGCATATGAGAAAAAACATCCTCTTCCTGTTAGTCCTTTCCAATTTACTTAGGAAAACTTAACTGTTACAGATTACAGTGGTGAATAGAGTGAAGGGAAAGGATTTTGAAAGGTCTTTCTGTGAGTTCTCCTGTGTGTACTTGAAAGGCTGCCTCTTGCTCTCGGTATTTTACCATCGGCCTTAACCACAAGCTAATATATGTTATCCCCCTAAAGACTACGTAGTGGGCATTAGTCCTCTGCTGTCAGAAAATACAAAGGTAATATAATAGAATCAAGGGCCTATGAAGGTTATCTGATGAAAACGCATGTATGTAAAGCAGAAGAAGCCATCCTACAATCCACAAGTAAAAATAGAGAGTATTTACCCATAGCTTATAAACCACTTCAGTTCTCAGGTACCTCATGTCATCCTTATAATATAAAAATTCTCCAAACAGCAAATGTGGAAAGTGGTAATGACAGGCCATGGTTATCCTTCTTTATAACACTGTAACAGGGCTGCAACATCCCTTCTTTTGCACAAAGAATATTTTTGTTATTTTATTCTTGCAGCTTGTCCCTGACTACAGTTAGGTAGTTAGTATGATTACTTTATTAATCATCACTGCAACATATAATCATTGAGTATATATTTGAGCTAGTGATTATCACATTTGCATAGAATGGAGCTAATTTAACAGTAAGGGATATTATGTACAAAGTATCTGAGTTACAGAAAATGTCTGCACCGAATTCAAGTCCACTGAGGAGCAAAACAAAGCCCAGACAAATGCAGGAACTTAAGGTTAAGTAACTAGCTTCTGTAACTGTTTTATGTACTATTATTAATGTAGTGACTTAAGATTGAGCTTAGCTTTGTCTTTTGTTGAGGATTTTGGTGCATGTGTCACTGTACAACAGAGTAAATGCTATCAATTTTCTCTAACGCATTACAGGTGGAAAAACAGAGTTTATATGTAATAAAAGCTTCATTTTGCACACTGTTGGGAAAAAAAAGCAAGTGTAATGTTGTCAGAGAAATGCTGGTTGTATGGACAGGATTATATTACTGAGTGCCCATACAGAGTAATTTCTGCATCTCTCCATAAAAGTAATGTAGTGTCACAATGTTCCTCCCATCCTCCTCTACCATGACATCCTCGTTCTCCAGTACTCATCCACATTTGACCTAATCATTCAGCAATATAAAACACCCTCAGATTTTCCATGTATCATAAGGAAAGGAAACTATTGCTTTACAGCTTTGATTATAACCTAAAAAAAAAAATGAAAGTTTTGCTATATAAACTGCCGAACAAAGCTACAAATCAAACTGCTGCTAAGTATACTCCCTACGTTTAGAGATATGCTGGCTGACCTTTAAGTGGACCTTATGGCATTATATGGTATTATCAGTTCCTCTCTAAGCAGATACTGTGACAGAGTCCAGCTTCTCAGTCCCCTTCCCTGGACCACAGAGTCCTCAAAGTGCAAAGAGGAGCTGGACTTGACTTACAAGCAGTTGTGAAATTTTCAGCAGTAACCAACCATTTGATGAACTGTCAGGGGTATGTCTGCTTGGTATTTTGCAGACAATGGGAAGCTCACTCTGACTGCCAGCTAAGCTGAAAAGAATTTGTGTGAACAGTACAGCACTGAACCCAAACGAGTGTACGGTATCTCTCCTTGGCGTACATTAACTCAATAAACAAAACCAATGTAGTCAAGTCCTGCACAACACCTGGATAACTCAAGCATTGGTCAACAAGCTCACACCTGCTCATAATTCCCAGACAAAAGTTAAAAACACAAAATGGCAGGGGATGAAAAAAAAGCAGAGAGAATTGCAAGGCAGTATGTTTAAGAATTATCAACTGAAAAAGCACCTACAATGGAATAACTGGGAAAGACAATGACTTCAAAAAAGGAAGGATTAGAGATTGTGGATCACAAACTCAACAACACACTATTCCAAAACCAAGGATGTGTACGCAAGAATATGGATTGTAAGAAGCAATTTTCCCTTTCTCTCAGCAGTCTAAACAGTTGGGGCAGCAAGCTAGAGTCCTAGATGTTCACACGATTTGGAAATAGTCTAGAGGAGAGTAAGATTGTAAATTAAATTATCTAGAAAACATGAAAGGCTAAGTGGACTGGGACTGTTTAGCCTGAAAAGAAAGAATGAAGGAGGCACACAATAACAACTATAATTTGTAAAATGCTGTTTCCAGAAGAAGTGAGTCAGGTTACACAATTGGAAGAACTTTTAAAATTAAAAGATAGAGAAGCCTTGAGCTGCCTGCAGGGCACGTTCTTGGAGCTTTTTATAACTGGTTAGCCAAATATTAGTCACCAGTGATATAAAGATAACGGATACTGCCTAGGCAGTAGAGGATGGACTATGTGTCACCTCAAGGTCACCTTGAGCTCTGTGATTTTATGAAGGGCAGACAGAACAAGTCTGCAAAATACATCTCAGGCTAAATGTAGCCTCTCAGATGATTTAAGTGGAAAAGGATCACTTGTTAATTTACTCAAACGTGCTTTGGAAGATCTGTAGAATGACCTATAATGTTCACTCAGTCTATTAGGAAAAAAGCAGAATTAACTCTGGAAAATACTTAAAATGAGGAACTTCTTTAAATAGTATGATTCTGAAAGATCACACAGTTATAGCCAACATCCTAACAGCTTCAAAGAAAGGCAAACTTCATCAGAAAGTTACTGCAACGAATTACTCATTCACTCTCAAATAAACATAGAACTAAAAATAAAACCAGAAGGAGAATTCAAGCTTACTGCTTCACCAGTTTTTCCAAGGTTTCCTTGGTCTCCTTGTTCTCCCTGTTAAATGTAGAAAACAGACAATGTAGTTCATTAGAAAAGTAATTTTTTTCATACATGTATATTAAAGTCCTCTATTTTCCTAGGAGCCTCTATTTCTATTAAAACTTTAAGAGCTAAAATTAAGCAACCAGCAAAAAATTAATTTTGTCAGTGGCTAAATTTTGATTTTAAAAAGATGTAATCACTGTCCTAATGTATTTAGGGCTTGCCCACAAAAATTAAAACTATGTATTAAGGGCTCACTAAATACATTAAGTCAGCAAATACTATAAATCAATGATTTAGTTTTTATTTAAATCTTCATTGCAGCAAATTACCTTCATTATTTTATAATTGCTTCAAAAGTAAATGTTACCTTTGCACGTTATCAATAACTTTAATTTTGTTATGCAATATTATATTGGGAAAATTGACATTTGAATGACATTTTAGCAAACTTCTCCCCCTCTCCCCCAAAAGCTTGGAACCAGCATGAAGTATTAGATTAATTCTGCTCTCCCTAATAGTGCTGCAAGTCATATTACATAGTTCTGGAACATTTGCTATGTATTTTACAAGTGGAAGGGTGGGTGTATATGCACTACTAATTATCTGGCTATGACTATAATGTCAGTGCTCTGATGAGCAGTGATTTGCGTACTGTTTACTCAGATGGCAGCTCAGCACTGAGAAATTCTGCTGCCACAAGCTCCTCTCTCAAATTGCAGCAGTTCATCTCGTCCTCCCCTCAATACATCCGAAGTCCTGCCAGTGCAAAAACTGCCCTGTGTCATTTGTTGCCCCCAGACTCAGCATCCCTGGGCAGCTAGATCTCATTTTAGTAGGTGCTGTCTTTGCTAACACATCCCTGTCTCCTAGAGCTGCATAATTTCCTTCTTTTCCAAAATGGGATCTTGCAAGAAAGCAGAATCATCAATATATATTTATATTATATGGAAGCATGCGTACTCATATCCTTCTACTGACATGCCACTGCATATAGCAGTGTATAATTGTACACAGCTGATACTTCAAACACATTTTATTTCATACATAAAACCACCACTTACCTTTAAACCTTCTGGTCCAGGATCACCTACGTAACCTTTCTGTCCTGGCTTTCCCTAAAATAATTATTAGAATAAAATATTGTAAATATTTTATTTTTAAAATATGATTTCATTCCAATTTCTGTATTTATCAAAATAAAAGAATGCATAAATGTACAGTTTTGTAATATTTAATATTAACATTTGAAGCCAGTGTATTTATAAATCCACATCTGAAAATACACTGTTGATTATTACACCAAATACTAGCACAGTAAGCAGAATCGGTACTAACCCTTATCACAGTTAACACTGAGCAAAAAGAGTCCATTCAAGAATCAAACGCATTTCAGTTTCACTTTAAAGCACATATTAAGGAGACAAAGGAAAGGCAAAGTCATGTTCTCTCTTGGCTAATTCCAGCAGAACAGGGACTCACACTAACAGAATTTGAAGTTTAGACTTCAGGGGCTGCCATCAGAACTGTCTTTCCTCAACCAGACAAAATCAGCTCAAATATCCTCTCCTCTTTGTTCATCAAATTGATTATTTTAAGCCTCATCTCTTTCCTCTATCATTTTGCTGCTGATAGATCTTGTTGCTGTGATACTCAATTAATAACATATTATTACCTGGAAGAAATACAGCAATACCAGTCAGAGCAGGAGGCCGTGAAGTGATGAGATCTTTGAAGCATTTTATAACATACATCCCTCTCTTTATTGTCACTCACACAGACCCGCAAAGGCGTAAAACCCAGAATGCTTTTCTCCTGAATTTTCAATTAACTGTTTATAACTTAATTACAAAACATAAAACATGGCCTAACCATTTGGTTATCTGAACAGCACAGCCCTGCCTAGACAAATTTTCCCCATCTGCTCTGAGGCCAAGACCCTAGTCCAAAAGTAAAGGTCCAGTGGACTGGATCTGGCTCTTGAGCAAGTTGCTAATGAGATTGCTGAAGCTTGACAACTGGAGAAAGAAAATTAATTCCACATTTTAATGATTCAGTATCAAAAAGATGCAGATTTCTGCTAAAAGGAAATTATCCGTTGTTGTTCCAGCAGACTGAATAATTGCAATCACAGGACTCTGTAATGAGAGCTGTCCTTTCCACATCAGCTGTCCTGAGACAAGAGCAACTAAAGCAACAGATAACAAACAGGTTTCTTCAAAAAAAGATGGGATTTTTCCATTTGGTGCTTTTTCTCCATGCCTGTCTTTCTCAGACCATGTGTGTGTTAGTTTCTGGGCATCTGAGAAATTCTCTACATGGCTTAAAATTATATTGTCTTAGTAGGTTCCACGACTTCTCATTTATCCTTTTTATCTCTCTCATTCTCTCTCTGCCTGCCTGTGTGATTTCATTTTGCCCCACAAGTTCCAACAAATATCACTGCTTTAGGAACAGCCTTTTGTTTTTGCCAATGGACCAAAATATGGCAGAGCTGGGAATACAGGGAGAAAAGACAGCAAAGAGACGTTTTGAAAGACTCAGGCAAAGCAAATCATGTCTTTGCACAAGACTTAGCAAAAACAAGTTATGGGCTTCTGCAAGTTACTACATGCTGTTTAACTGCTTTGCTGCAAAGAACCTTATGGCCTTTCTAGAGAGCAAGACTGTAACATAAAAATGTTTTAAACAAAATTAATTGAAGAAAACTAGTGGCCAATAACTAGTATTACCTTGATAATTTTAGTCCTATCAGAACTGAATTGGAGTTACAACTTGTAAAGGTTTCTGGGCTGTAGTACTCCAGTTATGTACTAGCTGTGAAGGACACACAACACATGCAAGTTGATCAGAATACGGGACAAGTGGATTTAACTGGTAAAGCAATTCGAAACACACAGATTTGGCTTCGAACAGAAATGTAATACAACTGTAAGCTACACCTGGAGGAAAAGCCACTGGCAGAAGGTCAAACGAGGGATGGCTGCTTTTCTGCTTAGAAACCCCTGAGAAAATTACTCTTCCAGGGCAAGGTAATCCCAAAGGAAATGCCTGTTTCCTAAAATATTAGCTGAGAGTTCTGCCCTTCCCTTTCAGGATGCAGCAAACACCTGTGCTTCCTTTTGCCTCACAATGAGTTGATACAGGCGTGTATATTTTAAATTAAATGTCTCATTATCACTATTCCCATCCCTCTACAACCTCCTCACACGCCTTCAAGCCCACAGGAAGACATATGCCACCTTCAGAAAATACTGCACTGGGGCAGTGGGGCAACTTTGAGAGAACTTTCCTCCATCTCCCCCTCTGTCAGCTCACTTCATGACTATATAAATACCAGCTTTTGTTTTACACGTGTATCTCCGAGAGGAATCAACTCACAACATTTCCTTTTTACATTCTGGTTTAAAACAATCTCCCCCCCTCTTGAAAGGCATTTTCTGCTTCAGCAATGAAGATACAAAAAAATAAAAAACAAAAACAAACAAACAAAAAGCACCAATGCCTGCACTGACTGTTACAGAGTTAATATTTGGATAGCCTTTGAGAGAGATCGGGACGAAACTGAATAAATGCAGTCACTTTTATGTGGCATCTACAGTATTTTCACAGGACAAATAAAAAAAAAATCAGCATTTTTTGATTTAGAAGGATTAATTTAAAATAATGTAAGTATTTGACTTTGGAATAGAATGGGTGGGAAGTTTTGGAAAGGAATGAATGAAAAATCAAATTGTGTGATCCCATTCAGCTCAAAAGCCTCTTCCTAAATTCAAACAGGCTGAGCTCTGTGGAATCCAAGATATATCCTAAGTAAGCAGTGAAGCATCCTCAGTTTTGGCTCCAGTTGATTTAGACATATGGGAATTTTTTTCCAAGCTGGGACCTGAGAACCAGAGTGCAGGTTCATATTCACCTTCTGTGCCAATAGAGGATGACCTGTTTCGCTGGCAGCATTGGTCAGGTGGGACCCCGGGTTTTTGCTCTCATGCATATTTTTTAAACCAAAACAAGGGTGGGGTGGGAGGAGGGGGTGCTGCCTGCTTGGTGGACGCCTAAATCCGGACTGGTGGCTGAACACTTCGACCTGACAACTACACAGTAGAAGACAAGAGGAATCCCAGAAGCACTAGAAACCTGCTCCATTACTCTCCAAGAGAAAACTAGAACAGTTTCATATGAATAATCGAAGGTTTACAATAGATCACCTTCAAGGATACTTTACTTAGTTTAGACAAACCCTAGGAAAGTCAGGATAGCAGTGGCTGAGAAGAGGACTAACCTATTAACCATGACTGCAAATAAGGTCTGTATGACAGGAAGTAAGGCTGTAGTGAGAAAGACACAGGCCAGACTTTCAGATAGAATGGCTAGACATTAGAGAAACTGTCTGTGAAACAGGTAAAGGACTGAAGCAGATTGTCAAGGAGAATGAAGAACCCCCACCTCTGGAAGCTGCAAAAACAAGTTAGAGACACATTAGAGACACATCTGTCAGCTAAAGGCATAGCTGACAGCTGATGGTGCCTCGGGGCCATGCATGGCCAGACCACTTCTTCAGGTCCCTCTCAGAGACCTCCCCTGCCCCCATGGCTATTTAATTAGTACAGTGACAACATAGTTTGGATAGCATTTACTTTCAGCTGTAGCATTTACTTTTTAAAACTCCTTTCAGAAAAATTAAAACAAAGCCTATGTAAATAAAATGAATGTGAAATTGCAACCAAGCAAGCATAATTTAAAAAGACGTGTTCAGCATCTTACTGACTCAGTCCTGCTAAACTATATCAGATTTAACAACTCTGTGACTCTGACTCTCTCTCTCCAATGTAATCACACAGTCTATGTTAGAAGTGGGAGTGAAGAAGCAAGCAGAAGCAGAGGTGGGAGCAGAGTTCAGAGCAGCAGTGTGCAAGTTGCCCTGGAGCTGTGAAACAGCAGATGGGCCCCAGAATGAGGGGGAAGAACAGGCAGGGCTCCCCATGAAGCAAAATTCCCTTTTCCCCCACCTCTCATTTCAAGAGGAGATGTTCGCCAGCAAGCTACTAAAAAACGCCTGGAGACAGCAACCCTGGGGCCCACCTCAGATCCACACATTCTTCTCTCAACAGCTTGTTGTGAGAGAGAAACCATGGAGCTGTAAGACATGCCAACAGCATGCACATTTCCCATTGAGAGAAATCAAACTCAAAATAATTTAGGTCAAACTGACCCAAAGCAGATTAAAAATATTTCAGTTTGCTAGGTTACACTGAAATTTTCCTCTTGGGTCACTTTGACACCAGCTGATGGTGGCCTGTGCATGCCTGGTGACACAGAGAATGTGAAAGTAGGTGTCATTACCCATGAGTCACCCACTGTAGCATCTTCTTTTCCAACTGCCACAGCACAACATGGGAGATGCTGTCCAGCCATACAGCCCTGCCCAAGGAGGAGACTCAAAGTGTGATGCAGCCAAAACAAAAATTTCCATGAGGCTCTTGGCAGAAGCTCAGGCAGATTAAACTGAATATTGAACTGAGTCACAAAGTGTTTTGAAATTCTGTTCATTTTTTTGCATGTTTTCCTCAGCAGAAAAAAAAAAAAAAGAGGTTTTGGGTTTTTGGGTGGGTTTTTTTGTGGCAAATAAGCGTTTTAATATTATTTCTAACAGAAAACACATTGACTAGCTAATGAGCAGGAAAAATGACATAGGAATATATCCACTCTAGAACCAGGAGGAAAAGGCTTTCCCAAGTTCATGTAAGAAATGGGAAGTCATCCAAAATGAAGACCAAGCCAGTGATTACCACACATAAGCAAATCAAGTAAAGGCAGAAGATCACATTGCTTTCAATAAACTTAGGGACACTCCCGCAGTCTCTAGTGCAGGGTAGCATTCGTTTTTAGCTTAGAATTTTTCTAAAAATAAGCTACAAGTCCACTAAAATACTCTTAGACATTAGCACATTTTTATAACTAACAAAATTGGTTGTTAGTTTTAAACTTCTATCTTTTAAAACATGTAAGCACAAACAGCATTGTGACAATCCAGCTTTACTGTTTTCAGCAACTGTTTACCAGATCAGTCTGAAAATGATTTCTTAAAGCATCTGTCCTTTATATTTCTTCCTAGTAGCCAAACCTCATGGTGAGTTCTTCCCCAATTTTCATATTTTGATGTGTCAGCTGCTTCAGTCCCTAGGAAGTGTGTAGTGGTTTCATCTGTCTCAGAGGAGCAGTATAAGCAGTTTGTTATTGACTTATTGTTTATTTTGTGCACCATGGCTGTGATTTCCTTTCAAATCCTACATATGGAAAACCATTTCTCCTCCCAGCTCTGCTTTGAGCATGGGCTGAGGAAAGAGACATTTATTCAGGAGATACCATTTTAACACAGTAATTTCTCACAGTAAATTTACCTTTTCAAGCAGTACTTCTGCTGAAAAATAGTCTGCCCTAACAAAATTACTTATACTTACTCTTGGGCCGACTCCTCCAATAGGTCCATCTGGTCCTGCTTCTCCCTAAAAGAAATCAGGACTTCAATAATCTTGATGCCAAGTCTAGCTTTTTAAAATAAAACAAAAACTGCAGATAACTTTGTATTTATTATATCATCTTAACTTTGCTTCATATGTGCTTGCATGAGTTCACGTCTGATAGAAACACTACAGGAGAGACTAACCTGATTTCAGAAAAATTCATTAGCCAGAAAGCTGTGCCCTACATGGCCACTAGATGCAGCCAGAAAGGCTGTGATACTGTTGATATACCTACCATTATAGCAATATTTTCACAATTTTGATGGAGAGATTCAGCAACTTCTCCGTCTGCCCTGCAGTTACTCTTTTCTACCAACATTTGACACTTCATGACTATAAAAGTTTTTTTTTTTCCTCTTCCATGTTGCCATGGCACAGCCACAAAGTTAGCCAAACCATTTTACCAGGGTTCATCCTTGTCTTTTCTCAGGGATGCAGGAAGGCTGGGGCTCAGGCTCACCGCGTGTGTAAGAGAAGAAATGAGACATTGTGCCTGTGCTGTGCAGTGCGTGATATAATCATGCATGAAGGGGAACTGTAGTATCAACTCTTCACAGTTCATTCATTACACAGTTGTATTAAAGCATGGATTTGTATCAATGCCATGCCAGGATGTCATGCTGTGATTGGATATGGTTCAATGATCCTCCTCAATATGGAAGATTTTCTCCAGGTTTTGGAGGAAGTGGTACACAACCTTTCCAATTACAAGCAATAAGAAACAGAGAAATTAAGAAATCCTATCTGCAGCTTCATGGCTTCTAACTGAACAGATAATTTTGCCACTGTTAGCTTCTACCCACTCAATAACTGTCATAGAAGCCCATAATTAAGCTACTTAGAAGTCTAGAGGTCTATCCTCAGAAACACTGATTAAATACATTTCTAACGTTAATTACTTTTAGCCTAAGAGACATGAGTTTTTATTTTTATGATGATGAATTAAGAATACTCAATAAATTTATAAGATGAAGAGCTTCCTTCCTCCTCCTTCAGTTAATAGGGGTCTAAGTGTTTACTTAAGTATCTACGATACTGTAATTAAATTGATTTATGTTGTCTAGCTCCATGCCACCCCCTCCACCCTCGCATTTCCCCATTTTAACTAAAAGAACCACATCCAACTCTGGACACATATTAGCTGAGATTCCACTGAAATAAGCCACATAAAGGATGCACAGCCCAATAAAGGTGCTAAAACCAATTTGTAACGAAATGCAAAAGAAAACTGAAATTTTGCATTACAACACCATAAACATCTAACCATTGTTGTGTAACCCTCTTACTCCTAATAACTTTTTTCTTTTAAATATAATCTCTTTATTGGATAGTTTTTCCTTCTTACCTGAACTCCTTTGGGGCCTTGTGGCCCTGGAGGCCCTCGGTCACCCAGAAGTCCCTAAACATTCAAACAAGTACAGTGAGAACTTACAGCAACTAACAATCAAGCTGGTCTAGGTTCTCTCCTCTTACAAACCTGGACAGAAATGCAAAACTGAGGAAGCAGACCTAATTTCTTACCATTGCTCTTAGGATTTCCCTTAGGAAGCCAGGAGAAGATGCAGCAGAATTTTAATATCTGATGGAAAACTGAGTATCTTACAAACTTCTACTACATAGATTTTTCTGAAGCTTTTTTCTTTCGTAGTTTTGAAAAGGAAATAAGAAATTTTTGTATCTCAAAAAAGAACAATTCCTCTTTTTTGACGATGTAAAGCACACCATCATATTAGGATTAAAGCAGAAGCAATGTAACTCTCATAGATAGTTGATATAAGTAGTCTTTAGCATAACATGTGATGACAACACTGCAATGGAAATGAACTACAAAGTGAATTTAAACAACCAGCTTGTCCAAAACCACTTGTGATTTTCAGCCCTTACTTTTTCTGTCAGGATTATAATCAGCTTCCCAGAGATAAAGCACCTTATCCTCTGCCAACTCAGAATTTTCATGACTGCTCACACCAACACTTTCAAAACCTTGTTAAAATGACTTCACAGCTTACAGTGTGTCAAAAATCTTGGTCATCCCAATTACAATGGTAGTAATTGGGAAAAGCACTTGACCTGGCGTAGGACAAAAAAAATATCTGTGTAAACATATTATTAATGTTCTGGGAAAACTAAGCTTAACAATATCAGATAAAGCAATAAGAACAAAGAGACTGCCCGTTAGGAGAGATATGATTAGCCTCTTAAGAAAAAAAATGGGAAAGTTCCAAGTGTAAGCCCTATTAATTGCTTACTAATGAAGCTGAAGTCTAGACAGAAGGTGCAGGCATTGGTCCAGTAACAGTTAGCACACAAAGTAAAATGGAACAGAAAACAGAACAGGTCATTTCAAGGTACTGAGTTTCATCAAAGAGCCCATCAGTCTAGGAAACAGGTGGGCTGCTGTTTGACATACCACCTCAGAAGTGACAGGAAGGCTTTTAGTAGCACTACCTAAATTATATTCTTGTGTAGTTACTCACAAAAACTCTCCATTGACAGAACCGTTGTTTTATTCTAATAGCAAAGCGCGTTAGGAGATACGGCTTTCGGTACAATGTAATTGCACAGTGGAAATGTTAGCAACACTGTCACTGTCCACGCCCTTCCACTGCACTTAATTGGAGCTGGAAAAAAGTCCCAGACTGTAAAAGGAATATTAAGACTAAATGAAATTTCCATCTCCCCTTTGAGGTTTCAGGCAGCAAACAGAAAATGAAGGTACTCATTAAACATGTGCCAAAGTGTCTGAAAAAAACCTACGGGAGTCAGCAAACGGGGGTATCCTGTATTTCACATATATAACTTCCCAATTCACCATCCCTTCCAGAAGTGGTGAAACTCTTAATAGCCACTTCTATTAAACCTGTTATCCAAACATGCATAAATGAACAGAGGATGAAAGTTCTCAACTAATTCCATGGTACAACACACACTACTGGAAAAACAACAGTTGTAGTCAGCATATTCTGACCATCTTTTCCTCTCACTTTTCTCAGTTACAGAGCATAAATACTTGCAAGAATAACATAGGAAACAAACTAAATTACTTCAGAACTTCTTAAAAACATTCTTATTCCGTTTTTTTAAATATAAGTGTGCTTTTTTTTTTGTTTTAAATAAGTGGTGGATCAAGATCAAACACCTTCTAAAATATTGTTTCCAAGCTGAATAATATGCTGTAGACCAAATTACGTAATGAATCATTTGAACATTACTTTAGAGAGGTCAGATTTGCTGATTACTACACTAATTAAGGGAAAACTGACAATCCAGAACTTCTACTGGTATTTAGAGATGGCTGATCACACTCACAGAGCTTAAACTTTGCGCCAGGAGGCTGAATTTCTCCCACACCAACTGCTAAAAAATAAAGCTTACCCTGCTTTCCTAGCTTTTAAGATGGGTATTGCTTCTGAGGAAGCATAAACAAAAACATGAGGAAAAGAGCTGCACAGTGAGAACAGTTTTCTAAAAATAAAAGCTGGAAGAAATTGTTTAAAACTGCAGTTAACACAAGACAGCTGGGAATCCCAAAAGCCAAACTTTTCCAGTGTTGTGCAGCACTTCTCCCTTGGTATCAGGAGCAGTGTAAGAATTTTTCCAGTTTGGTAATCTTCCTTCTCAAATGTAAGCCATCAATTCTCCCTGATTAGAGCAGGTTGTCTAAGATTTTTGTTGCTAAGACCAAATGTGTCAGAGACCACTGAATCTTGTTCAGCTATGTAATTTCTGTATCAAAGGATTACAGTCTTAAACTTTGAAGGCTACCTTTTAGTACTTTTTTTCTGGAATCTGCGAAAAAGCAATAGATCAGTAACTATGTACTAAATATCAACCCACTTCTAACAAAACCATCTAATTTAACATTTTGGATATAACATGGAATAACATGATTTCACTTATAGAAGAAACTGGGCAGCAGGGATTGGATCTCAGTTACATCATTCAACTTGGAGGATTAAATATGATCTGTCGTATTTATCTTCTATTTCCCTTAGACCCAAGACACAGTCTTGCATTGAAAGGATTTTTTTTTTAAGTGCCCTGGTAATTCAGAAACACAGGATCAACTGCCACAACAACGATCAGATAAAACTCATTCATGTAAAGCTGCTAACATTGTATATACATACATACAACCAAGTTAGCAAAGCAATAAATCAGAACCAAAGAAAAAGTCCACATCTGTCTCCACAAATGTATTTTAACTTCTTTCCGATTTGCTGCATCTGATAATGAGTTCTCCACCTTCCTAGCAAATCCATGGCTGGGCTATTCTGGGACAAGGCTCTTGACACAGTTGAAACACATGAGATGCAGAAAAGATTGCCTGTGGCTTTGGCAACTGGATTGTTTGAGATTTCTCAAGAATTATTAACTTTGGCATGGAGGGATTCTTAAAATCTTCCAGGTACAAATAAGACTACAGCTTTAAACTATTTACTGCTCCCTATCCTATGTGTTCTTGAGTTGTCTGCCACAGAATTTCACGACTCTATTGACGGGAAATCTTGTAAATTCCATCTCTGTTTATTCATGTACAACTTGGAAGTTTTGTCCTAGGACCAATGATATGGTTAGTCTTGCGCAGTTCTGCCCTATGGTTTACTTACAAAGCTCAAAAAGGCCCTTCATTTTGGTAGGATAAATAAACTGCCTCTCAGAATACAGTCATTCAAGTATCCTTTTCTTCATCTAGTCCCACTTCATTGAGTCCTTCTGGAACACAAACGCCCAGAACTGTGTGTACTACTTAGATAAAGTCTTCTTGCGCTTTGTGCAGTGCCATTAACAAGACTCCTTGCCTCATGTGTTCTAGAATTTCACTTGATTTCTAACTGCCTTATTGTGCTTTTATTTCAGAGAGATCTGTCAGCACTTTTCTTCTTGCCAGGTGCAATTCTCTAGGTTTACAGTGGGATTTATTATTTTAGTCCTTGCGTGCATCACTCTGAAGTAACAGAAGTGGGATGAATGAGTACAAAGTGCAGTTTTTAAGGTTATCTAAAGATGCTCAACTCTGTTTCATATACAAATTTAATTCCACCATACTTGTGCTTATTTATCAGTGAAAACACAATGCAAGTCCCAAGGCTGGTGAGTGAGGAACTTAATCAGTACTTGCCTTTCAACAACAAGTAGTCAATCTTTAGATATTATTCATTCATCTTCCTCTGGCTTAATTTCTGACCCATCTGCACTTGTGGTACTAGTCTCTACCTTTTCCATTTTAAACAAAAATTTCCCATATGTGCTTTTTTCCAAAGTCTCATTGAAAGCTCTATACATGTGAATTATTGCCTAAGCTTGGTCTAAAATATTAGTCTACCAAAGAACAGAGGCTGTATTAATAAGGCACCGTAATTTTTTGGTAGAAAAATGTTATCCATTGTTAATTTTTAATATATATTATTTTACCCATTATGTAATCTGGCATGTGAATTTTATCTTTTTTTTGTATATTTAGCTACCATTTCCTTCAAAGTTTGTAAAAAATAAGTCTGTATTACTCAGGTGAGACTACAGAGATCTGCATGCATCTTGCAAGCATTTTACTCAAACATAGGTGAAATATATAGCACTTCCTAGCTACACAGTGTTTTCTCCAAATTTCCTTGCACTTAACTTGCCGTTACATGCTTCTGTCTAACACAGTAATTACCCTCATAACTGCATGGACAGCATTAAACATTAGATTAACTTCCTCATATAAATACCTGAGGCAAAGTACCTATATTTTGTCAGTGAGATTATCTTCTCATAATGCCAGTGTCCATCTTTCAGAGCTTTTCTTCAGAGATTTATCCTGTTTATTGTTATTATTAATAAGTTTCCATATAGTCCTACCTTAGGACCTTCGGGGCCATTTAATCCAGGTACACCAATATCTCCGGGAAAACCCTAAAGAAATCATACAGACACATGATTTACAGCATAGGAATGTTTCCAATGTACTTGTTTTGATTCTGTTCGTTCATTTAACAAACCTGAACCACAGAAACAAGAAATAGATTTGTTCTACCATCCCCAAAATGTCAAAATCCATTAAGTTTCCTTGAAAGGACTTGGATAAGTGACAGATTTTAGGCAGATTTCATTAAACTCAATTCAGCTGATGTCAGCATGGGTTTCATTTCTCTTAGCATAAGACTTTTTATCCACTAAGCAACGTTTGAAATTAAGCCATTGGATTTGTCTTGATGCCCCCAAAAAACCCCACAAAGCAGCCAGTACCAGGTCCTTTACTCATGAATTCAACTATTTAAAAAAAAAAAGCTTAGAGAACAGCTGAAGCCCTTTAATCCTTGGCCTCACTTTAAGGATGAGATCACTGAAAGATTAAGAAAAGGGTAGAAAACCTTCTGCCTCCAAATCAGCAGGTGCTAATCCAGGTCTGGCTGTCAGTAACTGAAGGTTACCAGCGTGTAGCATTATTCAGAATAAGCCTTTTTGAAATAGTGTATGGTATAGGTCCAGCTGTTGGTAAAGAAAAAATTAATATGCAAAGGAAATGAATCAACTAAAATTATCACCCCAGACCATCTGGCTAGTAGGCACTGGGTGGGACACCATAAGGATGCCTCTATGTCAGAGAAATCCAGTGCTACAACTACTGCTTTATAAGGAATGAGCATATTTTAATGAAACACGAATGATGCAGCTAACCCTATGCAACACAGTAGTAAGTTACATTTCATAAACATCCAGTGAAGAAACCTAATCTTTATACTTGTAGGATAAAGTAAAGCATTGACAATTGACTTTTTAGTTAGCACAGGGCTCACTCAGTCACCTGCCAAGACAGTATCTGATTTTGTTATTTTTATAAAATTTTAATTTTCATTAAATCTTGCCTATCTAAAATAGAAGTACCACCACTGGAAAGTTCTTCCTTTGAGTAAAGTATTTATTACTGTATCTGTACACATCCATTGCCTAACACTAGTAAAAACAAGTTTCCTCCCTCCCTAACAGAAAATAATTGAAGATCAAAAATTATAAATATCACTTTGCATGCATACTTTTCCAATAATGGAAATGAAAGCATCATACACATTCAGAACAATTTAAAGAACATCTCAAAGAACTTCCAGCATGAAATTCTCCTCGGCACCCTTCCATACTAATGCAGTCTAATACATGTCATCATTAAAGCTTCAAGAGTCACTTTTTAGATTCTCTAAGCAGGAAAGAGGTATTAAAAAAAAAATGGCCTCACTAGGTGGATAATAGCCATATTCTGTTCTTCCAGAACAGCTGAGATTCAAAACCAGCTAATAAACGTTTCTAATGATTATTTTTAATTAGCTGACAATTACAAAGAAAGCTTACCAGAAATGTAAAGCAAAACCATACTAGACCAAGTGGTTTAAAATAAAATATTATTTCACCCTCAACTGCCACATTATAATAAAATTTAAGAAGTATTTAGGGCATCACTGTTCTTACTTGTAGGGTTTGCTTCCATTTGCTTTCTATGACCTGTTCCTAACAGAATGCAGAGAGACTTAGAAGTAGAGATTTAGATGGGATGCAAATATTTTTAAGTGTGTTTATATATTAAATAAAAAATAAATGTGTAAAACAAAATATGAAACAATTGTGATCTCTTTAAAAAATCAGTTTTAACACTTGAATTCTAACGATTGCTAAAGCAATCCACTAAAGAGTAAAAAACAACGGATACAGGTTTTCAGAATAAGTGGAACAACCCCAACACATGGCATTTTGCAAAAAATCACAGTAGTAATTTATTTTTGCCCAAAGAAGCAGTTACTACTAGCAGAGCTGTGCAACAACCTCAATGTGCCTCTAGGTGGCACATAGCATCTTAGTCACATGTGACCAAGCACCCAGACTGGTACCTAAAGCACTCACATAAGCCTAGATTTCTATGCAGTTCATAAGAGCATTTTTTAAAAATCCTGACCACGGTTACCTAGTGAAATACACTGAAGGGTTAGGTCAATTCTTTGGAAGTTGCTAACTCATCCTTTCTTAATCTTAACTTTTTTTTTTTTTTTTTTAACAGATCTTGAATAGTTACTGAGGAGCGGGCTGTTTTGTACATCCGTAAATCTTTAACTTTGTAATATGTGAACAAGTGCTAAATCCTGACACAGAGACAATTTCCCTTATGTCAATAAACATTCCAGAAGACAATCTGTCAAGAAATATGTCTATTTAGAAAGATTCTTACACTTTTATACGGGAATACATCTACTTTATTTATTTATTTGTGTAAATATTTCTAGAAGGAATTCAGTAAGAACTATGAGATGTAAGCATTGACAAGCACTGTCACAGTTAGAACAATCATGACATTTGGAAACCTTTCCATATCAGGCAAAGTCTTAAGATGTGAGAGGGTTACCAGCCTGAGTGCATCAACACCAGCAATGCATTTTAAAGTCTAAAATCTTCACCATTTTTGTCTTTGCTGTAAAACTGGATTTAGTCTTTTCTTTTCAAACACTACCACAGAGAAAATGCAGATGCTATGGCAGCATTAGAACACTATTTCTAAGATGTTCTCACATTCATAATCCATGAGATAACTGTAATAATCCAGGACACAGCTACTGAAGAGAATTCCAGATAATGAATGAACCAGAAAGGAGTTTTTTAAAACACCTCAGCAATGGTGTTTGCCATTCAGAATCTGAGTAGTGAAGTTGTATGTATATGTTTCTACCTATATCTGAATTTGCCAAGAGTTATTCAGCAGCCAGCTCCATGTTAGGCTACTCCAGATTAAAAATTCATTATTCTTTCATAAGTGACAGGCCAGGAGATCAATGTATAGTTTCCAGCTGCAATGTAATTTTCAGTAGAGACAATTTGAAACAAAACATCACTTAATAGTACAACTTCTACTAAAGAAATGCAAAGTGTAGATTCTGATTTTCCCATTAGCCAGAAGCCTGGCAGCTGGTAGGTTACAAATTGTTTTCAAAATCTTGCTGCAGATGTGGCCTTTTTCCAGCAAAGCACTTTAGAGTTCACTCAGTGTAATCAAACTATGTGATGTCAGAAAAAAACAAAAGTAGCAGCTATTGCAATACAAAAGCAATTTAACCTTGCTGTAAAAGTATTGCTTTTTGTACTGAATACATTTAAATATAAAATTAACAAACTCATTGCTCTCATTTATCTACATAATCTTTAATTAACCAAAAGTGCAGAAATGATCAGATTGCTACTACGTCAGGGCATGCCTTTTTGTACTGAAGTCAGTGCCTCAGAGATGGGGGATCTGCAAAGGCTGTTGCTTTTAATCTGCTTGTTTTCCTGTGTGGCTGCTAACACAGAAGCAGAATATCAGAAATGTTTGGAAATTACACTCCATTTCCACTAGGAATCCTCTTACATTTGCAGAATCCCACTCACCCCAAGCTGTTTCCACACATTTGCCAGCATATTTGTCACCGACCCTCATGCCCTCTAGCTCCTCAGCAGCCCTCAATGGGATCGGGATGTGAGCGCTGGTGCAAGGGCACCACAGAGCAAAAACCTCTCCAGGGACTGTGACAGTCCCTTCAGTTGCCAAGTTTCCTTTCTCCAACGTTACTTAATTCAATCACATGCTGTGTTTCATTTGAATGAGAATTTAGAATGAATTTTCAGAAGCAATACTGACTGGATGCAGCTACCGAACTTCAACAAAATTAGAGTTTTATTACTAATTATTATACAATTACAAAAGGAAGATTTCTGCATAAAACTACAATCTCTCTAAACTGAGAAAATGAGCTGTGATTTTGTATTCTCAAATAAGCGTTTACTATTCTTCTGAAAGGACACACTATGTAGAGATACAACTCAATTTAAAAAACATATTTTTTTCGCCACACAATTTTAGAAGTGTCAGTATTCACACAGTTACAAGACTGCTCTCTGACATTAGTACAACTGCTTGACAGCATCAGTAATGTGCCAAGTACAAAGAAAAAAATAGTACAGAAAAGAAAGATCTGAAGTGAGCTTTCTTCTGTGTGTGCCAATCTAGCCAAAGTTTAATGCCAGCATTCTTAAAGGGTAGAGACAAAACTTTAATTTTTTCCTACAAACCTTCAATTCTGATTCTGGAATGGATGGAGGAAGGAAGCTAACAGTACAAATTATTGTAACAGGACAAAACCTGTACAATTGCAATTTGTCAGAGAACAGAAAAAAGGGCAATCACAGATTACAGTGTACAATACAGGAAACCTTTGCAATTTACTGTTAAGATGTTAGTAAAATGATGCTGACGTCGCTTTGTGCTTTTGTCTAATTGCACATGGCAGATCTGTTCAGCCATGCTCGACAAAACACTAGTAACTGATTTTCTTGTGAGAGACTTAAAGTCACCAGTTTTCCAAATGTGATGCATCATCCTTTAAAGCCATCTAGTGAATCTACATACTATATGCAACTCACACCAGAATCATTGTATTTACAACAAGTAGTATCTAGTGTAGTCTGCTCTATAGTGTGAGCAAGGCCCTACGCCAACACTTCAAAAAGTCTTTCACAGACCTGCCTGGCTGCTTGATGGCCAAGAAGGTGGCTGGTGATTCACCTGACTGACCAGCTCAGCAGCACTGGCCACCAATCAACATACAAAGGACCAAGTCTAGAAGCATTCTGTAAATCTACAATTTGACAAATTAAGAGCTTTAGTAAGAATGTCAGTGCAGAACCCACTCTGAGGATCAGACAGGATTTCCAGAGGGAGCTCAGCACATCTTGGTTAGAGCTACACTTGCTGTTCAACTCTGTTAACAGTCTCCCTGCCTGCCCTGAAGACTTCCAGCAGTCAGCCTACAAGGTACGCCACGTAAGAGGTTGTTGGGCAATCACAGCCCAGGGAGACCTTAGCCACCTGGCTTTCACAAGAATCAAAAATGAAGCCAGTCATTCAACATCAACAAGTACTTTTATGGATCTTTCCAATACATATAACAGTGCTAAGCAGAGAGATCTACATTTTAAAATTTTGTTCTGACTTATGGTGGAAACAAGCATCAAAGGTAGGCATTTCATAAGGGACAGAAATACCAGATTACATGTTTATTTTAAAATATTCAAGCTTGTTTTTGTGTTACAAGTCCTGCAATAACAGTTAAATGACTAAGGGCTGAGGAACAGGTCTCCTTTCAGGCATGCTTCTAATGATATAAGGGACAGTGGGGTTAGGCAAAGCCTGAGTACAGAGGAAAGTCATCAGGAACAACTCTGTGCATTTTGAAAATCAAGTATTCCTAACTTTAAACCTTAGAAAAGAGACTAGAAACTAATAGCCAGTGAAATAATCCTTGTGCAAGAAGCACTCTGTTCAAGATTACTGTTTCTTCTAAGATCAACACCAAAACTCAAGAGCCAAAGCAGTGCAGGCGTTTAAAATCAAGTAAAAATCAATTATATATTAGCTTGCTTTATTCTAGGCAGATTCAGAATGTTAGGAGTTAAATAATGAGCTGGTAAAGCAAGGCAAATCAAGTTTTATTTATCTGCATGTCCCTTCTTTTCTAGTGAAGTCTCACCATGGCTCTGCATGAAAAATTAAAATCTCCAAGACAACAAATTCTGTGCAAAGTACCTATGAAGGTCTGTGGAAACAGACTAGGACCTAACAGGCACAAATGGAACTATCACAATCAGTCCACAGAAAATATAAAACACAGGAGGGTCACATGAACAAGCATTGTTCAACATTATTAAAAAGTTCAGGTAAATTGAATAGTTCTGCAATAGATATTTTTTGAATAGATATGAATAGATATTTTTTGAAAAAAAAGATCAGAAAGACCTACTTATGTCAAATAAATTTATGAAACAACCATTTAAAGATTCTGTGCAAAGGCAAGCAGAAAGTATAAGCAATTCTACAAGAACAATCCTTCAGATGTATGCCAGAACATACAATTAATTCAGCTACAAAATTGTATTTATTTCTATATTTCCTTCAAGTCATTTGCATGCAAGTTATTTGATGCAATATTGAAACAGAAAGCTACGTTATCATTGCACTCATGGCATTGTTTGCACAACCTCAAAACATCATGTGATAAGATAAAACATGCATTAAACATAAACATTTTTTTAAATGAACAACTCCAAGCAGCCTGTGATTCACTTACAAAATATGTGCATTTTTGACTGTTTACTATTATTTGAATCTTTCCTTTTCCTTTGTACTGCTACTGCCTTGAGCATGAAACACAGCAGCTGAATCCCATATAAGTACCTTCCTGAAAGAATAAGCTAACGACTTCAGATCAAAATACTGCACAGATGAAAAAAGTTCTATTGAAGATAATGACTAATTCTCCCTCTGCTCCAGATAAAACCTCTTTATAATACTCAGAGCACATCTGAAGGCACAACTGAACGAAACTATCACCCTCATCCTTGGAGGATAATTAAATGTGATTTGTAGAGCACAATTTAATTATAAAATATTCTGAATACATGTGGAAGTCTTTTAAAATGTTGTCTAATTTCATTCACATTAACAATAAGCATTACATTCTCCATTGTACACAGTAACCACAGGTATTGCGGGTCAAAACAGTCAGAGCAGCTCCAGTTGTCATGCCAATACTATAAAGTTCTCTAGAAAGCTGAAATTTTGCCTGTTCATTTTTAGATGCATGACAAAGCAGGAAAATGTGTAATAAAGATAAAGAATATGCTCCATAAAGCGCTCACTGAAGATATCCAGTGCTTTGTGAGCAGCACGCGTTCAGGCACGCGACAGACCCTGGCTCTGTGGCCACATACCCAGAAGAGAATTTGGCTTGACACTGCAGGACTTCTGCACTGAAAAAAATGCACTTGGCAGCCAACCCTCATATGGCTGCCCAGAGAGCAAGCACAAGACCTCTGTCCCTCCCCTCTACTTGCTCCTGCCCATGAGCACCGCAGTTCACTGGACCCTGGCTGTGAGCGGGTGGCTTATTTCAACCCTGATCTGGTGTACCTAGACTGCACAGCTGCAGAGGAAAGGCTTAGGAAGCAATCCACTGCTGACCTGCTTATAAAAAACCAAAACCTCGGGAAGATGAATGAAGCCTGCCAGGCCTGCTCCCACTGTTGTGTGCAGTGACAGCTACAGAGTTCAGCTGCTGTAGTGCCCCATTTACAGCAGCGTACACAGGAGGAATATTAGGGATATGGCTGGTTATTATTTATACTGGAAATGAAATACATACTCAAATGTGTAACTGCAGAGACAAAAGAATCCCCAGTTTCTTATTTCACATGTACCCAAAACAAACTTGAGCACAGGGACAGGGCACATTTGTAAACCCCACTGCCTTGGTGTCGGACAAAAGGGGAGAAGCAGTCTGAAGGCGCATCTCAGGTTCTGCCACCAGGCAGGTGCAGCTTTTTTCCTCCCACTCACAACAATGCCTAAAAAATCCCAACATGTTTTTTTTTTTCTTTTATCCTAATACAATCTTTCCTAAAAGGCATATGGAATGGGTTGTCATGTTCATATCAAATTCAAAGTACTCCCCTTGTAAGACACTAATTCATCACCTTCTGCTGTTTCCAGAATCATCAACAGGAAAATGTAGTACGGGATGTAATGTCTGTTTTCTACAGAGGGTCATGGGAAGTCTGAAAATACAGATAATTAAATAGGAACAAGGAAAGCAGCCCTGTCTGACCTGCTAGCTGCCTGTTTTGGAAGAAGAGACATATTAAATTCATGTAGGCTTTTCTTGTAGAAAAATCTGCACTAATTGCTCATATTTCACATATGCAGTTGTGTATAAATAGCTTCTGGCAACAATAACTAACTTATTTTTATAAGACAAAGCTACAGGGAGAGTAAGATAAAATCTTCAGGTTTAAGCTGGGTTTTTTAAATTCCTTTCATTATAGAAATTTTAAAAATTTCTAATTTTTTCAAGATCCTGGTGTACTGCTGTCCTACCTCCCTGCTATTTCTGCTATTTTGACATATGGTGACCACGTTTTTATCAAGTAAAAGCCAGCAAAACTTCTTTCACATTATTTGGACCTGTCCTGTGTGACTGAAGTTAAGAGAAACATTGCTCTATAGATTTAAACCTGACATTAGACAATTATTTGAAGAAAAATACCTGGACACTCAAGCTTTAACTATTTAACAGAAAGCACTTTATTTGCTTTCTAAGGGCTGAAGTAATTCTGTACCCCTGAGCAAAAGGAAACGCTGAGCTTTTCAGACAGGAAGTTTTCCCAACTGTATCTGCCCTGAGAGTACTAGCCCCAAAACGATGAATTTCTCCCCAAGCCCAAAGCAATAGCGTGCCTCAGTCAGAATGCAGAACTATAAAGGACGACCACGATAGGAATCAGGGTCACCAGGACACAGGCTTCAAGACCAACAATTCTATATTAACCTGGTCTCCCTTGCTGGCAGCTATACAAAGAGAAGAGATGATGCAAGGATCTCTTTGGCTAATAGTGAAGAGCCTCACAAGATCTAAAAACCTGACACATAGAGGGAGGAAGCTGTGGGCAGCATGCACTGGCTTTGTGCCTTTTCCATTCTAACTGAAGGGCACGAAAATACTCTCAATGAGCTTTCTCTCAATGAGGGCTCACCTCCAATAAGCAAGTGTGTTCCTCAGGATTTAGAGCAGCTATAACAACAAAGTAATAAAATAAATTAATTTGTTCTTTAAGGATCAGAGGCCTTGGGCTCCCTCTTGTATAAGACAGAAAAATAGAGCCTTCATTTGAGGAGATACGCTCACAGAGTTATTGTATCTTGGAAGGTCAAAACAAACAACATTGCTAATATATATCTTCCAGACATACTTTTTTGGGCGGGGGGAAGCATCCATTGGAGGAGGCTGATTAAAAAGAAGAATCTGCATTTTCCTGTTTTTGTCTCTCCAGCAAATATATGTGTCTCTGTGTATGTATATGTCTTTCCTGTACAGTCCACAGCATTTTTTCCTATAGCCCATGGTATAAATACCAAAAAGCCCTGAAATGGAACAATTCACAGACTGACTTAGTTTCTGTGTAGACTTCAATAGTACCGCACAGTTCTTAGGCAACTGCACTCCTAGATTCAAGTGCTTGGCAATGCTTCCTATGTAACTGGTGTTTATTCTTTGCATTCCTTGCAAATACAGTTATTTTGTAAGAGAAAAGTATACAACCAGACTTGGAAAATCCCATTTGTAAACATGCTGTAGAATTCACAAATGGAAGTGTGCCCAAAAAATCACACGAGTCTCATTCAAAGTGTAATCCATAACACCTGGATTAAGGAGAGCAAATCCTAATGACATAGGCAAATGAGGAACTACTTCATATTAAAAGATCCTCTATATTAATATTTTGCGTTAAAAAAATCATGAGGTAGGATATTTTGTACTTCATGGAGGAGAATGAATTCATCAGATATGACTGAATACAAAGTATTTTCTAACTCAACTAAGACAACAATCTGTTGTGAAGCAAACCCATTTACCGCCAATTTTTGTAATTTAGAACTACATGACATTCAATTTACCTCTGTCAAGCAATTTCTTACCTCAGGCCCTGGAGGACCCAATGGTCCATGGGATCCAGGATCTCCAATTTTCCCCTTAAAAAAATCCAAATCAGTTAGATTTTTGATATATTTTTTTTTACACAACAAATTGTTATTAATATTTTAAGAACATTTATCAAAACGGAAGCCAACATAAGTTTTGAGATTACTTTTCCATTAAATAGGAAATTTTATAACTGCCTCTCTTTGGATTAAGACTAGTTCTTCTTCGTATCTCTTTGAAGTCACAACAAAAAATGCAAATTAGCTTTAGACAAACAAAATTAGGAGTTTGGGGATGGTCCAAATAGTCGGATTAAAAAAACCTTGAAATATATAGCTGTTTTCCTAACAAAAACTATGTATTATTTAAAAGTCCAGGAAGCAACTGCTATGGATGTTAGTTTACATACTTACCTATATAGCTTAAGTAGCCAATCATGGCCAAAGAACGGCAGCTTTGTGATGAATAATAGTAAAATTGTGTCCCATCCACATGTTAGAGTGACTTTGTTATATACAAATACTGACACAACTAAAAACTGACCAGGATATTTCTCTAAATTATATCTGTTCTTCTACATTTTTAGAAGTTTGCTACTGCTGCTAAAACCAGGTTTTCCTTGAGGAAAGTAAAGCCTGGCCTAGAAAGTATTTTTAAAAATGTTAATATAAATTATTTTATTGTAAATGTATTCTACAAAGTTAAACGTTACATTACTTGCAGGACTGAGGTCTCGTATCTCAATTTAACATAAGAAGTTGGTCACATTCAGTTTGTGCTTAAAATCCACAACTGTTCAGGAATGGGCTAATTCATATGCTTATCTTTAAACTGAAATGCTTCTGTCTTTAACGGCAAAAAGGCTGAGTTTTCCCATCTAAGCTTAAGCATTTTTTTTTTTTGCAGGATTAGTGTTTTATATAATAAATTTTCTGAGACAAAGAAAGTATTTTTTATTGAGTTTAAGGGCCTATGACATTCATGAGGTCTAAGTAGGTTTATCAGATAGTGGCTTGATTGCAAGTAAGAAAACTGAGACTGGAGTGATTAAGTCTTTAACAGCAGTAAGAATTGGCAGCTTTTAATTTTACACCAAAAAGGGGTAGACAGTAGCGCCAAAAACAAATGAAGAAAAAGCCAGATAATGAATGCCGTGCAATGCCTTTTCTGCCTCAACATTTACAAACCTATCAGAAGTAGCAGCACTGCACTGATGCCTTTAAAGTTGCTGAAAATCAGTTAATACTGTCATTCACGACTACTCCCATTCCTGTGAGAAATGACTGGCCATTATTAATGAGATTTCCCACACTCTCTCCAAATCCAAATGCTCATCTTGGCAGCTCCCAAAGCTCTCAGTGGATTTGTTTCAAACATTACCAACACGTCTATTCGCCCACAAAGTGATTCCCACAGAATACCTAATATCCTAAGCACACCCATATTAAAATCTGACACATATACTGATCTCTGTACTAAAATCTCACACATTAGGATGTGACTTGCTCAATAACCACTCACTAGAAATAAAAGCAGCTTAGACTTTATTATTCGCACATTTTGAATTAGGTAGTTTCTAGAGGATTCCATGAAGTGTGAACATAATATACAAAGAAGGATCAAATATAACAACATGTAGTGATATATTAAGAGAAAAAAAAATCAATGTGTAAACTTACTGGAGCTCCTGGCTTTCCTCTGATCCCTGGGAGTCCTGGCAAACCAGGAGCACCCTGAAAAAAGAAAGCTATTATACACGCGTGAAAATGTATTGTTGTGTTACATTAGAAGCACTAGATTACTACTCTTTGCCACTTGAAACAGGGTTCGAAATTCTGAAGGATGTGAAATGTCTTCTAACATACAACTCTCATCAGAAGAGTTCTCACAGGATGCACTATTTCAGTGACTTCTGATGTATCAAATTGGAAAGAAGATACTTATTTATCTCAGTTTCACAATATGAAGGAGCATGCCACGTGCTGCTCCTAAGCACAATTGGTCCAGGTGAGCTGCAGATAAACCTCAAGGTTAAAGGGAAAAATACTTTTACAACAGTTTCTTTGCAGGTTTCTGATCATACCATAATTCTTTTCTTGTTTGATCCATATCTGAACACATGGCAGCCAGAATTCTGCCCGTGCCCTTTACTTGCTCACTACTCCCCATAATTAAGTTTTAATTAGCACAGTATTTCTTAAAAACATGTTAATTCAGTAGTATCCTGTAACTTTTACTACTGCATTCTACTTTTATGCAACCAACTTGTTGCATTTCAAGAGGTTCAGGATCCTGATGAAGTTGCTGAAATTGGACAATTTTGTAAAACAATGCAATTATAAATTACCTTGTCTCCTGGGTACCCCTGCTCTCCTGGTTCTCCTGCAAGGCCATGTTCACCCTAAACAACATATTATTTCATGCAGACATATACGGCTTAAAATGCAGTAGTTATCAGAACTGGAGAATGAGAAAGATTAATTCAATATTTAGTATTTAAAATTAACAAAGAGTTTTGAATGACAATGCAAGACGCTACACTCAAGTACCCCCTGCAGGAAGCCCTCTAGACATAGCACTAGATATTATTATGCCCAGTAGTCAGCGCTCTGTCCAGAAGTAAGTTTGTCTAAAGGACCAGACCATGAGACTGAAGTAATTTTAAAAAATAAAAGCCAGAAGAGAAAAGAAATCAAAAGGACAAAAGGCAGTCTTTGTCAAGTACATTATTTTTGCTCAAGATAGAATGAAAGGAGCCTCAAAGAACTATGTATCTCTAAGGTAATGGAAATATTTAAATCACCTTATCACCTTTCATTCCAGGCTGTCCCATACTCCCTGGGAGACCCTATTAAAATGAAGAAAACAAAAATGTAGTGTTTGTCTATAATTTGGAAAGCAGTATAAGCACTGGGCTGCGGGATCATTTAGCACCATACCGTGGGCCCTGGAATTCCTGATGGTCCGCTCGGTCCTGCTGGCCCAATGCCTCCCTACGAGACAGCAAGAAAGGTGACTGCATCAAACATTTGATGAAATGGAGTAACTTAAAGACTGGTAACAGAATGTGGCATTTTCCACATCACAGAAAGAAACCAAAATCTTTTTCAGGCTAATTTATTGTGGAAAAAAGTACCCATATTATACGCCCTCCACCTTTACAGTTTTAGCAGGAAACCAAACTTCCCTCCTTTCCTGTAGATCATGCATTCAAGAGAAGATAACCATGTGTTAGGCAGTGCAGAATAAGGAAGCTTTCCTTTGTACTGCAGCTGCCCATTTGGTGGGTATTCGTGCGTTACATGACATCACTACTCTGTAAGCATCAAATTTGTCTTAAAGGAATTAATCTACTGCAAGTATTGTCATGAAAAGTGACTTTTTCAAGGATGTCTCATCTCTCAGTGACTTATATAAGTTAAAAAAAGAAAGAGATGGGATTCTTCCAAAATACCAAGAGTAAAAAAAAAAGGCAGCGTTATACCTCTGTGGCTATGCAAGAATCTAGAAACAATTATTAATATAGAAATCTTTTGCCACTTGCTAAGGGTAACATGGAAAAGATGAGATGGACACCTACTGATTTCCAGTTCAGCACACACTCATTCTCTGGAGACTCTCTCAGCAATGTTAGCAAAAACATTCTTCTGCAGCCATCATCAGGCTTATGGCTCACTGAAGAAAAAGGAAGACTGATGACTTAGCGTCTCAGTGGTGCTTGCTAAAGCTCCCAGGAAAACTGCCACTCTGTATTTCTTTAGCTTTCCATGACTGCTTAAATGATATATTCTGTCATGCTAGCTGATGCCAAGATAAACTGTTTACATTGCTGTCTCTTACTTGTGGTATATATTCTAGTTCAGCAAGGCATTTCTCTATTAATGATACTGTACGTTGAAATGCATTCCTTAGGGCAACAGTAGGACTGACTGAAAAAATCACAGAGGGATACTGAGCTGGGAAGTTTAGCTTACAAAAACAACAGGAACAAGTTCCAAAACAGCTTTACAGAATTCAGGTTGATTAAACTCCTGTCACAGTCTCCAGAAATATTGGCTGACCTAATCAACAGCAGAGAACTGTAACTACACAAAAATAGAAATGAAAAATGTTCTCACTGATAAGTGTTGAATGAGTAAGTCCGTCAGTTTTTTAAATCAACCTTCATATACAACAGCCTTGCTGTTAGCACATAGTTCTATATGCTTACCATTTTGGATAAAACTTGCTGATAGACAGAAAACACAAATTACTTCAGCTACATAAAGTGTACCTTCTCAACCATTTTTATGTGACAAGTGAAACTAAAACCAAATTGCTTTTACCTGTCAAAAAGATGAGATACCAGAAAAGGAAAACTAATGCTTCCAAGTATTAGTTTGTTTTTTCCAACCGTGGCGGGGAGGGGGGGGGGGGCATAAAAAGAAAAGCTAGATCTGATAACTGCAGATGCAAATTTTCTGAAAGTCTTAATCTTATTAAAACTCATGGCCTTGAAAATCTTGAAAGACTGACTGCTCAGACAGCCAAAACTCTGAACTTGACAACAGCTTTGCGTATTGAAAAAACATGGAAGGAAGGAATTCTTGGACTCAGCTTGCCGATGCTGCTCATTTTGCCATTGTTCTCATGAACAAACACAAAAATATAATTAGCTCTTGACAGCCCTGCCTACAGCTGTTGATTTTTGCCAGAATAATATATTTAATCTCATGTTCAATATTGCATCTTGTAATACTAAGTGTTATGTGTTATAATTGACTAAGTATTTTAGAACAAACATTAAGGTCTGGATGATCACTCAGTTTTGGATGACCACTAGCATCTGCCTGAATAAGGGACATGTGATAACAGAGGTCAGGGTGCACAAACCCATGTGGAGGAGAGGTGTGATCAAGGAACAGGGCTGCACCACAGAAGCTGGGGTTACCTGAAATTCCCCTGGGATCCTATTGCTACAGACCCTGTTAAAAAGTCTATCCCCATCTTTCTTATAAGCCCTCTTTAGGTACTGAAACGCCACAATCAGGTCTCCTTGGAGTCTTCTCTTCTCACAGCTTAACAACCCCAACTCTCTCAGCCTGTCCTCACAGGGGAGGTGCTCCAGGCCTTTGATCATTTTCATGGCCCTCCTCTGGACCTGCTCCAACAGGTCAATGTCCTTCCTGTGCTGTGGGCTCCAGAGTTGGACAGAGTACCCAGGTGTGGTCTCACCAGAGCAGAGTGATATATAGTAGGATTTCACAAACATACAAGACAAATATTCTAACAAAGCCATATCAAAGTAATAAAAGTGTACTCACTCTTAGTCCTGGAAATCCAGGAGGACCAACACCACCAACAATTCCCTTCAAGGAAAACGAATTTTAGATTATCTGAATTTTACCATTTAAAAAAATTCCCAGTGATAAGACAAACAAAAGTGATCTGCAGAGAAGTCAACTGTGATTTTTTATAAAGAGTTCCTGAAGAATGACAGCTTATCACTGCATAGGGGAACACGCTTATTAAAATCCCTGATTCTGGAATTACATCTCAAGATATTTGCATCATGAAATCATTCCTGCATTACCAAGGATATGAGATTTCTTACCATGATATTTAAAGTGGGAAGAAGACAAAAGAATTTTTTTGGGGTGGAAAAGGTTCACCACAAGAATTTATTGAGATTCCTTGGAAAGATGACTAGAACACCAGCTCAGTTCACAGAAAGACCTTTGCAAATTAAAGGCTACACTCTATGAAAAATTATTTCTTGATATAAACTACAATATTTGTACTTTATGTAGAAACAAAAATTCAACAGTACTCTACTACTGCCTCTGTTGCACTGAAGTTTAACTCAGAGGCTAAAATTCTGAACACCATGGAAAACAGAAGCCAAGTCTCTCCGCCCTGTGTGAAAGGGGTATCGTGGCTCTCCAGGGTCAGCATGCTTCACGCAGGCTGTCCCAACGCCCAAGACCTGCTACTCAACGGAAATCATACATAGGGTTCACTGCAGCCCGTCAGCACCCACAGTGAAGGGGAATTTTTATGCAAGCAAATCTGAGCCCGTTCTGAAGCTGTCCAACAGGGCATGGCTGCTGGGCACGGCACAGAGGACACCTTTGTGCTCTCCTTCCTCCTCTGGTGCCTATGCACCTTCTCCAACCTGCTCCAAACTAACCACAGGGGAAGGTGAATGCTCTAGCAACATCCTCAGAGAACTGAGAGGGTGCTGTGGAAATGAAGGATGGCATTACTCTGTCAGGCAGAAGAAATTAGGCGTGGAGACAAATGTCTTTAGTGTCAAGTCAGCACATGGGAAGAAATGTCTTCCCTTGCAGTTCCTGCCACCACACGCCTCCCAGGCAGCCCCTGCTCCCCACTGCCAGCTCAAGAACAGACTCTGTAAATATTCCATTACCATCACAGCCCCCTGCAGCTGCAGCTCTGGCCCCTTGCCTGAACAAGCCCTGCAGGGCGATTTTTGGGGAGGAGGGGAGAGGGGTTGCTGCCTGTCTGAGAAGGCAGTAAGATCAGCAGCTGTCTTCACAGATTAGAAGGAACTTACTTGCAAATGCTTTTGTTAAAACAGGCTTCTTTGTAAAGTGCAAGTCAGTAATTTCAGATCCAGGCTTTCTGAGCTTGTTTCTATTAAAGTACTGTTGTTCTGCAGGTCTTGTGCAAAGAGTGTATCTGCCTTATCAGGAAATGAGGGAGACTTGGGAATACCAGGAAGGGAAGAAAGAACTCTCTTTTTTAATATCATTTGTAAAGCAGCTAGTGACACTCAAAACCCCTCAGAGGGCTTTCAAGAGGAAAAGCACCATAATGACATCACCTGACATTCCCACAAGAGGAACTTTCCCTCAGGGCACAGAAATGCAAAATAATTTTTTCCTATGTTCCGAAATGCTGACACCAAATGTTGATAACCCACCAGCAAAATGCATGAAAGCTTTTCTAAAATAAGTTTCTAAGATGGGTGTCAGGAAAGAGCAGGCATTCAAAAAGGAGACCACCTCTGCCCTGCTGCTGACTCTGGTCCTTATCAGAACATCCTGTCTAAAGACACAAACTGACAGCACTTTCCAAAGGAGCATCCAATAATAAAAGCAGATTCAAATCAGCTGCTCTTTTGCCCAGCACTTATTGCTGTTCACTTGTCTGGCCCAAAGCCCTTTTACTGCTTTCTCATATCAAAGGAAACCTGAGTTTGGAGTCTGCAGCCAGAGTTTCCCTACCAATACACAAGACAGCAAAGCTCCTTTAAGGGCAGCCAGTGAAGTGATGTGACCGTGCCATGGTTTGAATACCATACCACGAGAGCACTTTAGCCTGCACATGCTGCCAAGAAAAAAGCTGTTATCATACTGATTATAATGCACTAAATGACATACTAGCATAATTGTATTCAGTAACAGTTCAAAGGATGAAATCAACTATCAAATGCATAAACATATGAAAGCTAGGGTTTTGGCACACACGTAGAATCCCATTTTGTTAAGGTGATCTTAGAATAATAGTTAAATAAACAACGCAAAATCATACTCAATGCAAGAATTTTTGAAGACAAAACACTCATCAGTAATGCAATGAGGACAAGAAGACATCTGATTCTCAAGGTAGTCAGAACATGCCAGCAGCAGAAATTGTGTCATCTCAGCAGCACTCTCATTTTTTTCTTTTTTTTTTTCTTTTTTTTTATACCACTGCTTATTACAGTACTATCCTAGCAATTTCCATGGAAAACTAACAGTCCAACATTTTCCTGGGGACTTCAAGACATTGCTTTTGAGGCAAAAGTCTCCTTTCCATTTGGGAGTGTGTTACAAATTTTACCATGTTAATGAACACACAAGCTGATACTTACAGGATTCCCATCTGGACCAGGGGGGCCTCTGTTTCCAAAGTCACCTGGAAAACCCTGAAGCAGAAGAGAGAATGTTTGCCCTCTATTATCCAAGACAAGGGTGGTCTGCACTGAATTCCTGTATGTATTAGAAATTAGGACACCAGCAAGTAGATTCAGGGGAAAGATGGAGGAATGGCAAAAGCAGAAAGTTTCACCTGCATAGTTCAAATGAATGGAACAGTAGTATTTATTTGTCTCCCAAAAATATAACAAAAAAAAAGATAACTATACAAAATGTAACCATAGAGCAAAATCAGATAACTGAATGCATTACTAGAAATATTAAACAAGCACTACTCGAATTGTTTGCTTGGAGTCTCTTTTCCTATTTAGTATTTTTACTTAAAATATTTTTTTCCCCGTTACCTACAGCATTCACTAACACATCTGTCTTTTGTTCTCTCCTTACTCTTCCCCAAATATTGATGGTTGCAGTCTCTGTGTGACATAGGTTCATTAGAAATCAAATTTTTCATCTTTTTGGCACAACACTGTCCCTACCAATGTGAACACTTGCTGTAGTCTGCATCTGAAGACTGAAACAATAACTCAAGCAAGACATAGAAAAGCCTTATTTATTTTATCAGTTTTGACTCCAGAGACTAGATTACAGGGACAGGGAAGAAATCTGACTGGCCAAGTCAAGCATCAAAGTTTGAAACAGAATTTCCACTTCTTGCTTGAGAAGCAAAATGAAATGGATATCCACCACCTTACCGGCTCTAACCTTTCTTGCTTTCTCTCAGGGTTTCACAGATTATTTTACTTCTTTCTGATGCCCACTGCAGAAGCACGAGTTGCTGGGGAAAAGTGGTTTGGTTTTTTAAAAATAATTTTTGTCAGTGTACTATTGCCAGACAGATCTCACTATTTCTCTGCACTCACAGGAGAGAGAGTTTTCCTAGAACTGAAAAATCTTGCACAGCATTTGAGTACTGAGATAAAAGAGATGCGTTGACCTCAAGAAACCAGCTGCAAAGCACTGGTCCATTTCCACAGGGAAAAGGAGCAAATTCCACCATTATAATAATTTTTACATACTCTTCTTCCTCTTTTCAATGTTTTAATGTCTTTTTATCCTTCCCTGTGTATCAGGAACAGTACTTTGAGGCATTAACCTTTCACCTCCATACAACTATGTTCAAACCTGCTGCAGGTCAAAGGTAAATTCATTTGGCCTGTTGAATCTACCTTGTTTGAAGGAGATGCACAAAGCTGTCCAGCTCAGGACTTAGCATAGCAGTGTCTTTCCTTAATGGAATGAGGGCATCATCGTACAATATTATATGAACAGCAGTCAGGAAGACAATTTAAAACTTTGGCAAGAAGGTGGAAAAACTGTATCGTAATCCCAAGTACTTTAAGCACTGCTTAAGCCATATTTGGCTTTAGTAATATCTTAAACCAAAGTTCTATAAAAGTTAATGCAACTTTTTATGTGCATATATATATATATATGCACACACACTGCTAAAACAATATGTTGAAGCAACTTCATAGGCTTGTAATTCCCATCATCATGCTGTTAAGAAATAGTAGTTGTTCAGCTTAAATAAGTAAGTTTTAAATAGAATGAATCACTTAGAGTTGTAAGGTTGTGTGATGCTATTTATTTAGCTTTACTTCATGAGCAGCCAGATTTACTGCAGCCTGAGGCCACAAGCTGTAAATTTCCACTTAGGTATATTTTTCCGTCTAGTAGCTGGTACAGTGTGCTGTCTTTGGGGTTTTTTAGTGCGAGAATAATGTAGATAACACACTGAAGTTGTGTTTAGGGCAAAGTGTTATGGCTAAACATTTATTCTAAGTCTGGAACTTCTTATCCTAAGTCTGGGACTTCTGCAGTTTCTCATATTCTGCCGTAAAAACACAGACCAGAAGACACAGAGGCTCTAAGGCTACAACCGTCAACAGCAGGTGCAACTCATCAAGACAAGAGACGGAGAAAGAATCCAATGAGATGTTAGAAGACCCCAAACCAAAGATCATAACTGGACTAAAAGTCACGTGAACAGCACGTGAACAGTGCGTGAAGGGCGGGTGAACAGTCTGTAAGAGTATAATTGCCCTGGAACTTCTTGGCTCAGGGTCCCTCTCTGGAGGCACCCAGCTCAAGCTGACCCTGCTGCTGTACCATTTAATAAATTATTTATTTTTTTAAACTTTGATGCCTGAGACTCTGCTATGGGAAACCTAGGAATCAGACTATGGCGATGATGCCAGACACCTGGACTGCACAGGCTTCCTTACCAACACATGACACTGTAAATTAATCTGAGACATGCTTAGCACTCCCTGTACCATCTTTCGGGCTGACTTTGGTTGAAGTTTTTTTCTGCATTAACTTCTGCAACTCCAGGAAAGCAAAAACAAGAATGCCTCTCATGAGTTAAATTTTTACTCACAATCTGATCATGGAACTCACAAATAAGATCTGTAGCCATAGCTGTAAGATCTGATAGTACTGGTCTTTATAGTGTTACTGTCTTATTATTTAAATGGTAGAGGTGCACAGGTTAATGTTCAGTAAGGCAGATGTCATTGATTCTCAAGCTGTACAACACTGGCCAAATTTATGCACAACTCTGAAAATGTACTGTGAAATTTCACACACACAAAATGGGTATTTGACAGTGCCTATGATGTTAAAAATCTACCATCTGATGTAGACAAAGATAAATTTACTACCCTTTCCTTATTAGCATAATATTTTGGTTGTACTGCCTACCATTGAAGATGTTGGAAGAGGCAGAATTGCCATAACACACAAGAATATAAATTTTTTTAAAAAAACCTACACAAACGAGGCATCAAAAGTGAAATGGAGGATGCAATGGGACAGCTTTATCAGCTACCAGATCATAGATGCAGGTCACAGATGGTGGTTTATACACAACAGGAAGGCAGCATACCATGAGTTATGAAAAGGACAGATTACCCACAGTCATCATAATCCCATTCTCAACAGCATGTGTCTTCTAACTCATGCTGATAACACTCTCTTAGTTAGTAGAAAAAGAAAAGGAAAATGGAACACAGGAGAACAGTCAGAAAAGTCCAAAATTGGAAGTAATGTAATAACACTACCATGCAACAAGTGTTTTATTGTATTAATATTATAATTTAACATTACTATAAAGCATAAAAAGGACAACTATTCATAATTTTAATATAAAGCAGAACCTGAACTGATTTTACAGTTACAATAGACTTGACCAATAAATTCTTGGTAAAATTTACAAGGTCTGTCCTGTCACAGTGACTGCTGGTTGTAACTAATCCCATATAGAAGAAAACTATATAAAAACATTCCCCAAAATGTGGTCAAAGTATGCATGTAAAGTCAATATGCATCATACTAACAGGACAGACAATGCATTAAAAATACTGCAGAACTAGCCAAATGTAGAATTACAAACATACAATGGAAAGAAATCAAATACATATGCTTTTACTATTAAGTATTTTTTAACACGTATTGTATGCAAAACTAATTTAAAATTCAAACAAATCCTCACTCTATAATCTTCACAATAAAAGTTTTGGTAACTGAATACTTTATTCCATTTCAAATATGCCAGAAGTGTTACAAATATGAATAACTATTCAATAAACCTGCTAAGTAGCAGTATTTTGAAACTGTAAATGTACAATCCCTTGTATGATCCACTTTTCTTATACTGAATATTACTTTCAAAAAATGATATCATATTTGGGATCTGTTTTGTTTCAGAAGGATCTCTAACAGCCAGAAAGTCTGTTTTTCCCCAAGAATTATTACTGACAGAATTTTTGTCCAAAGAAATAAGTTGCATCCAAGAACACAAGGTGAGGAGCCTGACTTCAGGCGCTATGTAATTGCCACGACAAATTTCCTTTAGTGACAGTGCCCTGCCCCAAAGCACCAGAGTTGTTCACTCTGGGACACTGGTTGAAAGACATTGTCATCACAGCTATCATTGTCTGGGGTTAAAATAACACAGTCTATGAGCTCGTGATCCAGCAAGGTTCAATCCTTCAAGCCAGGTTCCCACGTGATTGCTCTCTTGGTTTGGTCCCTATATTAATAGCCTTTAGTCAAATAAGTACTTTAAAGATCACAGAAAGAATTTGGAATGAACCTTGAGACTGAGGAAATGACATTATAGAGGAATCAGTACTGAATTAAAGTAATCACGGACATTGTGCAGAGGTGCTTTTGGTGCTCTGTCACCTATGTGAAACCTCTCTGAATTGACTTATATAGATAAAAGTCCTTAGCAGGGCATAGCCTGTCACTGATAGAAGTTGTGCTCTTATTGTAAATGAAAAATAACTGCTTACTACAGCATGCACAGCACCAACTGTTAAGGATTGAAACAAACTACTACACTAGCAACCAGAAGCCTCAGTGAAACCTGCCACTGACAAAGAGATTATAATACAAAATATGTTTTCTGAGTACCCTGTGATAACCTCTTCCACCTTTCCCACACTGAGCACAAGTCTTTGTGTCCAGGTTCTCCTTCTTAAATGCTGCACATGAGTCACCAGGACAACCCACTGCCAACTAATGCAATGTACTGATGGCACAGAGCCTTTCTTGCCCAACACTCAGAGCCACAAGGTAGCATTTGATTCAAATTGGAAGTGAACTACAATATGGTCAACAAGCACAGAAGCACCCTGTCCTGCTAGCTGAATAAATCAAAACCAGATTCTTATTTTATTCTTATACCTTAACAATTTGATAGCAGCTTCAGAAAGAGCAGTCTATCAACTTAATGACACTTTTCTCCGCATGCCTTTCTTTAAATCAAAAGGAACTCTATAGAAGGCTAGTGCCTTTTCTGGCTGGTACTAGATCACACAGAAAACAAAACATAATTAAACAGAGTTCTTCACAACTTTCATAGCATACATCAAGGGCCAAACTATGGTAATCACACTACTACTGTGGAACAAGCTTGTTCAACGTGCTAGATGAAAGTCATCTGAATTGCTAAGTGCAACTGAGTGCATGACGGGAGAATCCCATCGCAGTTACTAATCTCAAACCACAAGCAAGTTAAAACTGGAAACTCCTGTATAGCTTCAAAGACCTAAAATAATAAGGTTGCAGCAGAAAACAAAACACTTGGCATTGAAAATACACCACAGGAAATATGTAAACCTTGATAATGTATACTTGGCAGATTTGTGTTTATTCTCAGCTGTAGAAGTACATGTTATGTAGAAGACAGCTTTAATTTACCATATTCCAGAAATATCAGACATTAGAAGCAGCTGATTTGCATTCAGACCAACACTAAAATCAGCCTTATGAAACCTGCATCATATCTGTATCTTGTGCTAACACTAATTTTACAGAATATATTTATGTATTTCTCTTTTAACCCTCAAGTAGCTGACATCAGTAACCAGCCACAAGGCTCATCATGTTAGATGCTCCTCACTTTAGAACATCTAGTAGTCATAACCAGCACAGAATTTACAGTACTGCAAAGTACTAACTGGAAACCACAGAAAGTCAGCTATGGAAAAAATAAAACTAACATTTTTCAGCTCATTAAAGTTATAGAGTGAATTACAGGTGCATTTACGTCGGCAGCAGAAATTGAACAAGTATTTCAATACCTGTCTTCCTTTAGGACCTCTTTTTCCACGGAAGCCTGTGATGCCCTGAGAAAAAAATAAGCCCTCATAAGTAGGTTTTCTTTTCCTCAGTAGCTTAAATTCAAGTAATTAAACCTGCATTTGATTGGAAAAGACAGTGTGAGAAGAAGCACCATTAAAAAAGATATTTGAGGAAAGAATCATAGTGGGGGGGGGCGGTGTGGAGAAACACAAACTTGGCTTATCTTTACTGTGGCCACATCAGAACAACTATGAAGAAGGGCCATATCCTGCTCCATCAAAGTACATGGCTAGACATCCTTCATGATCAGGAGAAGCAAGAAACAGCTCAAGCACAGAGTGACAGAGATTTAGATTTCCATGACTGGTTTTATTGCAAACATCATGTGACAACTGACAAATATTAATTATTGGCTGAACAAAATTGCTTCAATGAAAAATACTTGGTGGTAAGGAAAAAATACTGCAAATCCTTACAGCTCTAGATTAAATTCAAATAATAATTTACAGCTGCTCCCAATTTAACTATAGCACCAGTCCATTTCATTAATTTAGATATGACCTATTTATTTAATTTCCTCCACATCAGTTTTGCTTTTAGACAGAATGAATACTTATACCTTGCATGTTTTTCTCCCATTCTAACATACACCTAACACTGAAACATCAACATTTCATTAATGTTCCATTAAACCTACCCTTTCTCCCTCAGGTCCTGGTTGTCCTGCCACACCCGGTGGTCCAATGAAACCCTAAAAACATAAGAACAATTCTTGATTACAAGGCCGCTTCCCACCAACACTGCTTGTCCTTCAGTGTGGGCCAGCTGTGAGTTCAAGATCCAGGGACTAAATTCAGTCTCATTTGAAATTACCAGTGAAGCTCAATCAACTTAAATGTGACTAGGATTTACTCTCCAATAAATATCAAAACCAATTTCTTATATAAGGGTACAGAGACAATTAATAAAGAAGTACTGAGAAAATGTTCCAGTAAGACAAAGTTTTACTAGAATAAATGAAATATGAAAAAGCTGTTGAAGTTAATATTACTCATGAATAAATCAGAAAAGTTAATATTACTCATGAATAAATCAGAAAAGTTGTTCTCATCTTTAACAACACTGTGTAATCACTGCTATATGAAAGAGTACTAGAAAGTTTACCTTGTCATAGCAGAATGTTTTTCTTAAAGCTCAGTCACAATGCATTTCTCTCCCACCTTCCCCCTCAAAGTCAGAAACAGATCCTCTCATATAATCAGTTGTATGGACACAGAAACATGCTGTTGAGTCAGCAGAAATTATTTTTACAAAAATAGTATAGGTGGATTCTGCACTACCAGATTTAAACTGAGATTGGAACAAAAATATTATTAGTTACCAAAAAAGAATCCCTTGCTTTTATCTCTCTCTCTCTCTCCAGTCCTCCAATTGTAACAATTTGGGGGTTTTCGGTTGCCTTTTTTTTTTTTTAAAATTAATTATGAAAGATAGTGCCCATCTTGTCATCCAGCCTGAATGAAAGTAAGGGAAACAAAGGCACTTCTTTTTCTACAGTTTCTTAAAACAGCGGAGAAGCAGAGTGTATTTTGATTGCAGGAATGTTCTGAACATAAAGCTCTAAAGATACTTCATATCACGTTGGTATACACCTCTATGGCACTGTAGTATGTCTCAACAGGGCTGCATCATCATTTTTCTTGGAAGTCGGTTGTAGAATTCATATACAGGACTTAGCCTTAAGACCTGACAGGTATTTTCCCCTAAAATTACTCATATGTTGGCCATTTTTAGCTTTGTGTAAAAAGAGAAGTAGTAACTTTTCAGAAATGACTGGGATCACTTAATGTCTTGTTGTTTGAGAGGAGAACGAGACAAAATGCATTGAGAATCTGAGCAAAAGTAAACTGAAGAAATATAAAAGATACAATCCCTGAGGGTGCAATATCTGTTGGCACTGGATCCTGACAAACTAATTTTTTCCATCACTGTAATGAAAATTGACAACAAAATCCCATCCCCAAAAAACAGACATATAATCATAGAATAGAATCATAGAATTGTTTGTGTTGGAAAGGACCTTAAAGATCATCTAGTTCCAACCCCCTGCCATGGGCAGGGACATCCTCCACTAGCCCAGGTTGCTCAAAGCCTCATCCAGCCTGGCCTTGAACACCTCCAGGGATGGGGCATCCACAGCTTCCCTGGGCAACCTGTGCCACTGCCTCACCACCCTCACAATAAAATAGTTCTTCCCAATATCTAACCTCAATCTACTCTCAGCTTAAAACCGCTATCCCTCGCCCTATCACTATGCTTCCTGATAAACAGTGCCTCCCCAATAGATTTAAGAAGCTGCTGCTTTCTTAGACAAAAGCAAATCTAGCAATTCAATAAGATTATTTCCACAGTGTTTAGTAGTGTTTATTTTAATGTGTTCAGTACTTGAGAACACAGCACACTGCTCAGTGACCTCTGCAGCATGAGCTGAGAGCCTGAAAACACCCAGCAAAAGGCTCCTTCAAATCCTAGGTGCAACCAGCAACATGCAAGTTTCTGGAAACCCATGTCTAATGCCTGATGGTGACAGTCAGGCTGAAAAAATAGTTAAACAAGCATGTGTAGGCATGAACATGTGCCTATTAAAAAAAACAAAACAAAACAAAAAACAGAAAAAAGACAATCTATTTTACCTCCAAGAATAATCAAAAGCAAACCTTGAATCAGCAGAGCATTAAGAGCCTTCAGTCCCTGACGTGACTACAACTGAACCATTCTAAACTCTCAAGATCACTTTTATGGTTTTATGTGACAAGAAGGTTTCCATTTATCAACCTCTGTAGCTGTTAGACTGCAAATGACAGATATGTCTCCCTTCTTGACAGCTTCCATTGTGGAAATAACGCTTCAGGCAGGAAATGTCCACTCGCAGCTCTCACACACCCACATTCAGTATTGCTTTCCTTCACTTGCCTACATACATTCCAAGTGAGAGGAAGGGCAACAATGTAAGACTACTCTATGCTGCTCACTGTGGGGAAAAAAAAATTAATCCTTACATGTATCTTGAAAGAAACACTTATGTTTTCTCTTTTACAGGTTCCATAAAGACAGAGCAGTTCAGCGGGCATACAACTGACAGAGGCAAATGAAACTTCTCATCTTCTTTCTCATGAGTATAAATAGACATGCATTCCAAAATGCTAAAAACGCTTACTTACTCTTACACCTTTAGGACCTGGGTTACCCTCTGGTCCAGCTAAGCCCTATTACAAAAAAAACATGAATTGTATTTCATTTTGAACCACCAGATATGCTTTATTTAAAAGAACTTTGACAGTATCTTTAAACTGTAAACTGGCAATACATTCTATAAATTATAAAGATTGAAGAGGGTGTCATCAAGCAGTCCCCTGGGACCATGTTCAAAAAGGTCTCTCATTAATTCATGGCTGAAAATTAGACAATGACTGAAAGTTCCTTTACATTAAAATTATTATGTCTGGAAGGAATTTCTTTTCCAGACTCAGTGATCTAGAATTACAGTGACACAGTTTCACAGGATTTCTCATAAGCTTTTGTATTCGGACACATTTCCAATTATTTTCAAGCTAATGTCGGAGGGGCATATGTAGTCCAAATGCTCTGTTTTATGCGATTCAACACAAACATGTTATCATCCATTACTATACACATTATTGTATTGGAATTTTAAAATACATAACCATTACAAACCTAATCCAATAAAATGGTCAAATTCACCCCTTAAGCAAACACAAAAAAAAAAGTCAATTGTCGAATTTGACTCGTATACCTTTATATGGGGAAAATAATGAATATTTCTACTTTATGTCTTATTTTTATTACTAGACTGCGGTATCTGTTTGCTTATATGTAAATTAAAAAATAAAACCACTATAAGGGCTTTTTAAATAGAAAGCTGCTTTCTGGCTTCATTAGTTCTCCTTCTCAAATATCTGAATGAGGGAAAAAAAAAAAATCTTTTAATGATCTGTTTCCCTAAAGACTGAAGAAATAGTTTCAGAGGTGAAGTAAATACATTGGTGAAAATCAGGAGGAAGTATATTGCAATACACAGCTTCCTATTGCTTGACTTGAAATATGAAGAAGATAAAACACACAGAACCACATGCGGTTTAGGAAGGAGTGTAAAGTGTTTAGACATTCAGTACTTCAGTAATGCCATTTATGTCTTCCAGAAAGGTACAGCATTGCTGCATCTAAGCCATCCAAGTTTCAAAGCCATAAGACTCAACATTACTTAAAGGGCACTACTTGTCAAAGAAGTTTTTTTCAAGGATAAATGATGTAAACAAATACATTTATAGTATTAATAGTTCCAAAAGAGTTAGATATGGCACTTTTCAAAAGAACAAACAAGAAAACTCACAAACTGTAAAGACATTAGTATAGTTACTGCACCTGCCTGCCAGGGTAACCAACTGCCCCAGTATTGCCAGCCACTCCTGGAACTCCCTAAGGGGAAAAAGAGGTGGGGGGTGGGGAGGGATGGGGAAGAAAAGAAACAACAAACAGGTTTAATGACATGTTTTGGAGTTTATTTGTTTTATCATTTAAGACCTAGTCCCATGGCACAGCTTAAGCTCATTTGAAAATTTGCTTTTTAAGCAAGCTACACAGCAACACCCTAAAATTTCAGTTACATATCCTTTAAAAAGCATTACAAGAAGAGGAGTCTAAGATTTTGTGAAATACAACAACGCAGCCCTTCTTTCCATAATAAAAACACAGGTGCTATTTATAAAAAGTAATTGAGGAGGACCTATAGAAGACAGGTCCTTATAACGAGGTAACTGCACTGGTCTTAGCTTTATTTGAACAAATGTGCTAAATGTTTCATTAAAGAAGAATCCTCATATCCTTACAAAGCCAAATTTCTTTGTTTCTTCCAGAATCAGGTCAATATAGCACTGGATTAGTCAGGAATGTATAGAAGTACTCTTCATCTTCTTCCTCCTAATCAAATCCAAAAGTATTTTTTGTTGTTGTTTTATGACTTAACATCTGTGAATCTGCCTGTTTATTTTTGGAAAAACTTGCTTTTCTGAAATGGTGCCAAATACCATGGCCCCATCACCAAGACACTCGAAGCTCCACCTCCCTCTGTTCAATTAATTTTATTTTAAACAAGTCAAGTCCATAAACTGGACACTCTCCCAGCCTGACCCTTCCACCCACTGTCATATGTCAGTGTTACCACAGCAACTGATCAGGGCTTCCTCTCTGAGATGTTCACAGTTGATTTATGGTGAAACCATGGTCTTGGAAGAATTCAGAAGTGCAGATGCAAAAAGGGGTTGCAATACTTTTTGTTTAAATGAACTGCCATTGAGACGATTCTGTCACCTGCTTTCAACTGGCAGCGATTCATCTTCTGACAGATGTTCTGTCATGGAACATGGTCCATGATCCATGGTCTCCTATTTTGGCTCATCTGTACCTCAAAACATGCGTATATGAAAAAACTAAAAAGCAGTAGAGCCATTGCATTTACAACCTATCTTTTAAAACTTTTCCTTTGTTACCAGCTGTTCAACGAGTTCCACAATTTACAAATTCAAAGGAATGTCTGTCCTCACTGTTCAAGCTTCTAAAAACTACAAACACAGGTAGGTGCTACAGATGACAGGTAACTGGTCTAACTCATCACCTCCACCAGCCAGGCCTGAAAATACCAGCAGTAAGAACTACACACAAAATAAAACACTTTCATCCAAAGTGCTCTCTTAAGAGTTACCTCAGAGTATTTTCTAAGTGATAATAACGAAGGAAAATATTCACAGCAGCAGTATGAGAACACTGAGATATCAAACAGTTGCACATCACCAGTTTTCACATTCTTGAACATGAATTGCCTTCAAAGGAACGTATATGCTTGATTGCATGAATAATGAGCAGAATTACTTTCAATGCAAGCTTCACTTTTTCCCCTCCATAGTAACTAACATTACTTTTCACCTTCAACTTCTTCAAAGATTGAGACATTCTTCTGATGCTAAGAATGACACTTTTTTTTTCTTTTTTCCACTGGCTACCTCTCCATCTCACTGCTAAATTACAGTCATCACAGAAAAATGCCTGTGGGCCTATAATAAAAATCACCACCCATACAGCTAAGATTTGTGTATAAAGCTCATTAAAGTCATGGATGATGTTAATGAGTTTTCATCTCCCTTCAGGTGTCTATCATCTGTTGTCATCACCATTTGCCTTTCAACGTCATCCAAAAGGAGGCTCATGCTTCCATCTATTCTGCCATTAGGAGCCTCATTAATGCTAGTAAGACACATTACCAATTGGATGTCTTTAAAATTTACATTCAGACTGCTTCTTGAATTGACATGGAAGTGAGAAAAAGCACTAAATAACCATTTAATTTTCTACATGCTAGGAGATTTTAAAATGCATTAAATCAGTAGAGGTTTTGAGAGAATCTGAACTGTGCATCTAACAAGAATTTTATACCAGCCTCTTCCAAACCAGTGTGGTAGCTGAAGGAAAACAAGCTCGTCTTTTCAATTTCATTTAGACCATTTTTTACCACACTGATCTCTAAATAATCTGAATTCTTGGTCAAGAATAATCAAGTATTTTCTTAAGCAGTCAGTAATTTACACCGATTGCTTATATTGAACACTTATACTGGATTATACATTCTTCTATCCTCAACTGTTCATCTGTATAGTGTACTGTGCTTTCAGTACTCACCTGCTCACCCCGTGGCCCTTGCAGTCCCACATAACCCTTAGGACCCTGCAGGTAGAGAAGCAGATATGTGATAAATACAGTTAAACACACAAAATTGACCTTTTTTTCCGTACTCCAAACTCCCTTTATCAAGAAAAAAAAATACCCAAACTTGTTTGCCTGCAGCATTAGTGTGGTTTACATTTAGCAGCTCATGTGAAAGCTGAGTTAGAGAAAAGAAGAAATCTTCACGACAATTTCAAGGTATCAGCATGCTTAAAGACAGTTCCAGACTTGTACTCTTTTAAACAAATTAGTACCTGGGATGCTGTCCCCAGTTATTGCTGAAACTGCAGAATTGGATTTGGTACACTGCATTTCCCCATTCCAAATTCTTGTCACTACACCTTTTCTGAACAAGGCAGTTCAGAGGAGGTATGTAAGTAGAGGGTCACCCTATACTATTCTAGAACATGGACACACATAATCTCCTTTTTAAATTAACATAGAACAAATTTTAGCCCTTATATTATGGAATTTACATCAGTAGGAAGAATAGCCTGTTCCTTATCCCAGAAGTCTTCCCTCTGCTGCTGGAATCATGAAGCCATCAAACTTCACTCCCTGCACACTGACCACTTAATGCATATTTTAGCTCTTAAAAAAAAAAAACGAATTAAAAATAGAGCTGGAATCTGCCATCTGCATCAGTACACTTGAAAGGGGAATCTTCGTCTTGGATGTCTTTACACTGCACTAAACTGGCCTAAAAGGGAGGCTGTAACAGTTGCACAATTGATGCAGAAGCCAAGTGTCTGGTCTCCATATACCTTGCAAGAGGTACTGGGAATATGCAAGTTCCAAAAGCTGCAGCTTGAAAGAGAAAGACCAAAACAACCCTTATTCTGGATAAAAATCTATCATAAAATTGGCCTCAAAGACATTGACTGAGTAGTGGGTGTGTCTTGGCTGATGTCAAACATCTGGTTGCCTTGCAGCATGATGATACCTATTAGTCAGTAGAGATTTGAGACCCACTGTAATAAGAAGGAATTCTGCAACTGATTTCAAGAGATCAGGTATCCCCAAGTTTTGGATAAGTTTCTGCGTGACCACAAGAGTATTTCTGTGTGAAATTAATTTTATTATCAGATACAAAATTAAAACATGGAATGATTTTGCTTGGTGAAAATTTTAGATAATAGAAGACAATGCCATCTGTCAGGGTTTAAAAATTGCAATTTTCCCATTATAGGCTTGCTTGAAGAATCTCGATCCAACAGATATACTCATTAAGAAATCCAAAGGCCTCATTTTCTCAGAACTCAATACAGCAGGTGTGTCCTTTAATTTTGCTACTCACACAAAAGGCATTACCAGTTTGCAAAATTATAAGGTATTCTGGCTTCAATTGTTGACTATAGCTTAAGTCTAAATAATTTGTATATGTTATCCTGTATCTAAGGAAGCAGGTCTGTAAGGCTGTTGGGGGAAAAAAAGTCTGTAACACAGATAGCTGAGCTAATCTTGGATAAACCAGTTATTATGAAATATCCCAATTTATTCTATTAACACATGTCTAAAATAAAGTTTTTTATTGAATTGCCAAAGCAGAACTAAAGATGCCAGCATAAGCCAGTAATTCATCTTTAGCTTTCAAAATGTGCCTCAGAAAGCCATATAGTTTTGTACAATCTGAGCCCACTCTGTATGTCATGAGTTTTATCCATTTTAGAATTTCATCCTCTCTCTATGCTTAAATGATTAACTAAAGTAGGTATTGCTAGAATAAACCTCTCTGTAGTTTATTTTTTCTGTACAAGGAGAAAAGGAAAGAAGATGCTGCTATACACAGAAACACTCAGAGATATTTATCTCAGTTTAGTTTCAAAGTCAGTCAGTTTAGCTGATTAACACCTGCATGGACAGTCCAAAAAGAAGGCACAGAAGGAACTGTGAGATGAAGAAAGACTGATTACTGGTGTGGATGTTTCTACACAATAGCATCTTACTTCTCCCAGAGGAAAACTGCTCTGAACTCATATTTTACAGCAGTGTGACCATATTCTTATTCAGAATTAACACAGCCGTAATTCATTCTAATTCAATGTTGTTTGAGAATGAAGCTAAACCATGCTAAAATGAATATCACTCCAAAGAGAGTTTTCACATAGGGGTTTCCTTTCCTGTGACTTAGCTAATCCTCTTAGAAGTCTTTGGTTTTTATTAGTTTGGGTTCATATTCTTGAGCATACCCATAGAAGTAAGACCCAGTTTGCTCTGAGCCAAGATGAAAATAAACAAGAAGAATACAGGTTCACATACACTGGTTTGCAAAATTAAATACCTCCCAATTTCTAATGAAGATTAATGCTCTCCTCTATATGCTCAATGTGGAAGAGAAAGACTTGAAGCTTCCAGTTATAGCAATATAGACTCCAAGCACATTATAAAAACAAAGCAAGTTGAAAGAATATTTTGGTCTGCATGAGAGACAATCTTTACTGCCAACCCAGAAAAGGCTTCACAGCAAGCTTAAGTATCTGACTTTTACCATATGCCTAGCACAGTGGGACCCAGACTGCGTGAAGTCTATATGCAGCAAAATGTAGATGTTAAATCATAACAACAAATACTGTTCAAGCCAAGTCTTTCCATCTTACTGTGCCCACTGTGTTTTACTAGAATTTCTATGCATTTATTATTAAAATATATCTGGCACAACACCATTAACTTTGCTAGAGAGCCAAGAAGTTTCTGTAACCTCTAAAAATCAGTAGGTGAAGTGTTATACTTAATGTTACAACCACCAGCTACAGAGAGATATCAGTCTGTGAAAAGTGCCAGAAAAAAAAAAAAAAATCCAGGGCATGAGGTAAGTCATATGCATGACTTACACGGGGTAAGCATATAAACAGATTTCCACACACTGTCACAGGAGCCTTCGCAATGCTTACTTATCAGCTCCGTGTCGTCACCACACAGCCTCCAGTTCTGAAAAACTTCAGCAGCAAATGGTTTGAGTTTGTTTTGGTTTATTTGGGGTTTTGTTTGTTTGTTTTCCCATTCTGTCTTGTTTGCTTACATTTATTAACACAACTAAGCTTTCACCTAGCATCCCTTAGCTGGAATATCCTAATGAATGGAAATTTCTCTTAAGGAAAAGCATACATGTAGATGGAGAAAAGGTCCATCTTCTCAATCAGTAGAATTTCTCTCACAGAGTTGAAGTTTCCTCCCGCTCAAGGAAAACTGCACTCTCTAGGAGAAGCAGTGGGAGATATTTGGTAGCATAGGTAGTACAATGTTGACACCACAAGAGGTACTGCTTTGAAATGGAAATCTATTTTACCCTTTACAGGATACAAAAGTAAAGACAAAAGGAAACACAGAGCCCTTCTCAGGTTGCAACCAAGTTTCTTCCTTCAACATGTCTTACCATATTATACTTTAGTATGTGAAATTTATCAGGATTTTGTAGATCCAGATTCCCATGATTTACTGTTACACACGTATTAGATACGGAATAAAGCTAGCCCAAACATTGTAGTTCATCTTTTTAAAAATCCTTTCCAATGTCAGTGTAAAGTACCCGCAAGCACGTAGGCACTGCAGTCATTCAAATGTACTGGCATGATCCCAGGCAAGTTAATGGCCAGGAGTACTGTCCTTCGGCTGACATTCCACCCCTCAGTACTCTGGCTGGCAGAGGCAAGTACTCGCCTGCCTGTACAGTGAAGTAGGCCCTTTCTGGGGAGAGGAAGAAGGAGGGAGCTTCTGCTCTGTGAGGTCTCTGGACTGATACAAGGAAAGTTTTGAGTGCTGATTTAAAGATGACCCTGTCAAGACAGCTCCAGATATAAGATCCATGCAACTGCCCTGGAAACAGCACTCTCTTCAAACTAACCCTCACCTCCCGCCATTGCTTTTCTCCTTCAAAAGAAGCCTGAACGAAACAGGCCTCTAAACACTTCATAAATATGCAAGTTTCTGTTCTTATGCTAGAACAAATTTAGAGCCCTATTCCAAGCAAAACTTGGCCTTTTATAGAGTGTGTTACAGCCATGAGAAATATGTCACATTTTGTATGCAACCACAAGGATGCATACTGTGACACATGGCGTGTAATGAAAAATAAAGTCAATCACAATAATCTGTTCCCAGAATCCTGATTATTAACATACGTTTGTTTTACTATCTCACTAAAAAACCTTGTAGATTCTCAGCTTTATAAAGAGACACATCATTTTACAGTTCTAATCCAAAACAGTAGTTTACTAGTGCTTTTCTGTTGCATTGAGGGCTTCAAAATATCTTTTTTTTGGGGGGGGAGGTAAAATGAATCTTTCCAAGAAACTCTCCTAACATGATCTCAGATGTTCAGAAAAACAGAACCAATAGCACATGGAATATGGCTTCTCAAAGTCATTCTTGTCAAAAAAATGAAAATAATATGCACACGCCTCAATCTTCCACAACACATGTTTTTGTATTAGCACCAAAAAAGGTTGCACAGGAAGTTCAGAACCAGGCAAATTCTGATTAGAAAACTTGTTAAATGCAGTTTCCTCCACAGCCCCAGCCAACCTGGAATGGGGCAATCATGCCCAGTGGAGGGCCACAGGCATGGCAGCGCACCCTCCAGTTCAGCTCTCTAAAGCCACCACTCCAGTTAAGGGGAAATAGATGATCAATTCCATAAAGAAAACCTCAAATTTCCAGGTCTTTCAGGAAAACACTGAAAAAAGTCAATATGACAAAAAGTAATTGCCATGAAACAAACATAGGTTTGTACTACATTCTTAACAATATCTGGAAGAACATTAGAGTTTTTATTTGCTATCAAATTTATCATAGTTTGGAAACTACTCAATTAACACAAGCCAACTGTCAAAATCAAAAAGAATTTGGGACACCATTAAATCATATGTAAGATTTTTTTTATCTTAATTTTACCAAGATTGGAAAGAATATTGGAAATGCATTATTTATTCAATATTACATCAATTCCCCAGGAGTACTGAGGTACAAAACCAAAATGCAAGTATTTTTCTGCAGTTTTTTCTTGTGGCTGGTTTACTTCACAGCTACTTGTGCGCACATTCCTTTGAAAATATTTTCTGAAATCACAATGAGCTAACAGTATGTTTACCTATTTATGTATATTGAAAAGCAATAACTAAAGTTCAGTTATTTAAAACACAAGAAATTGTGGGCATGTCACTAGAAAAATTAAGTGTGAAATATTTTCAACTGTTTACAGGCGTAGTGCTGTTCAAAAGCTGGTATTCTTACAATCTGGGTCAGGAAGAAGTTATCTTAAACATGGTTCTAGTTATCATCTGATGTGTACAACAAGGAAACAGAGTATAATTTCCAGTGATCAAGTAAGCACGATTCTCTACAGAGTCTCTAACCCTCAGATAAGGAGTGAATTCTTGTGGCAGGAAGAGAGCATGATGGCCATAAGATTTTAATTTCCTTGCCCCCGAATGGTAGCCTCATAATCCAGAACAAGGGACAGCTGCTTCCCATCTAAAAAGCTTTAAAACAGAATCTACTCTGTTTTCTGAGCAAAACTATAAATCTGACGAAATAAGAAAGCACAATACTTTGGGAATCTCAAGGTGGCCCAAGGTCAGTGGCAACAAAAGCTATCAGTGTCCAGGCTTATAGGTCAACTTTCAACAGAGGGGATGCAAATTCTTGTCACAACTATACATCTTCTCAGTTCACGTAACTGTGGGCCACATGTTTGGCAAAATACATTTCCATGCTACTCCTGGCGCTAATTCAATTATAGCTTCCTTTTCTGGTCACGATTTTACTATTGTTTGGTCAATTCTAGAATTGAATTAGTAGACTTTTTTTTTTTTTTAAAGTCATACTCTTTAAGATCAAGACAACATTGAATGACACCATCTTAAAACAACATTGAATATAAATTTCATTGCACTGCCATTTTTCTTTAAATTGAATAACAGGCAAGCATTTAATTAATATTCCTTCTCTGTTTGTCAAAAATTAAGGCAAAAAATACCAGAGCCTACCTTTTTAACAATTTATTTCATCCTTTTGATGGACACTTCATAGCTGCTGCCTTTAGTGTTACATACTACTTGAAAATTCTTAATTCTTAAAATTCTTAAAAACACACCACCCTAAGCAGCTATGATTTACATTCTGTTGCCATGATCTCAATTTAGTTGCAAGAGAACGTTGTGCACTGCTGGCCCCAGAGCCTGACACAGTAGATAGTCACAGTATGAACTGCAGGCTTAAAGACTTTCTGTCACCTCTTGACCACTGGACATCAACACACACTGGCCATGGATTTGAGCAAGGGAGGGTTACTGAAGATGGAAATGGAATTTTACCTTCTGGCCTTTGATCCCAGGTGGGCCTGGAAAGCCTATGGGGCCTGGATCACCCTGTACAACAAAAACATCCAGTATCACTATGTTTCACTGGAACATGACACAAGCCTATAAACATGTAGGACTTAATATCTTCTGGTCATTTGCTATGAAGAAGTAGCTAATGTTTTATCAGGTATAGTTATTTGTTTTGTTTTAAAGGAAGAAAATTGAAAAGGCAACGGTTCTTCAATTGCAAGCACCTGGTGCAACAAGCATGCTCCTGCATCATACAACATGGGCAAATCATGTCTGGAACAGACTTAGTTCACAACCTCACAACATTTACTTTTATCCAACATAAATGGGAGTGAACTAGCTATACAATTCTTGAGGTAACCCCTCCCTCAGAAGTGGGTGATTTCACCTCAACCTGATATATGTATTTAACTATTACTGTTTATTGTTTGTGTTACTGTTATGCAAACAATCCTCAACCAGGAATTGGCACACCCTGCACAAAACATGCTGAATCTAATCTGTATAAAAGGCAACATGAAAGACATGCATTGATGAAGGTGTTATGGTAACATATGACTATTCTCATTTAAGTTCTTTAAACTTTGCAACTATGTGAATGAGAATTAGAGCATCTCAAACACAAGGGAAATGGAAAAATATGCATTTTTTTTTAAATAGTTGATGCAGATAGGGGCGGAGGGAAGGTTGTTCCAGTTCTTTTTTCCTTGCTCAGGACTGACAGTGAAGATACTTGCTCTTTCAGGATTAGTGCCCAAATTCAAATTCAGTCAGCCAAGGAACAGATCCTGGAAGTGAGTTAGCATCAAAGTAAATTCAAGTCCATTATTTAGGGTGAGCAAATTTAACTTGGGTGAAAAATTAAGAACCCAAAACAGTGAGAACTACAAAAATTTTTTCTATAATTAAGAAAAATATTACCTTTTCTCCACGTTTTGCCTGCCCTGGAGAGAACCCTGGGTCTCCTTTAGGGCCCTGTCACAGAGAAATTAAGTGAATTAGTATCATCAGGGAAGAGAGTTTCTAATAATATAAGTGGAAAAAAATATTTTCAACTGTTATAGCAAGAGGAGGGGGAAAGTTTATATGAAATGTACGTGTTATTACAGATTTTTTTCCTCATAACCTTTTCAGTAAAGCTCCACAACAAAATATAACAATGTGAGTTCACACTGAAATGAGGTTTACATTTTCCAAATTTCATAACATCACAAAAACTTTTGATAAGCACATTTTACTGGCAAACCCGAGCAGGACTACAGCAGACACCCAAGCTGAAATGTTCTCCCCATGGCTCCACCACTTCCCTGAACACTGTGCATGATTAACAGGCTTTATTACCACATTGATTATAATCTTGTCCAGGTTTCCTCACGCTCAGTACCTGCCCCACGCAGCACAGACACCGTGGCTGGGAAGGACAGAGACACATACAGCAAAGGCCTCTGCTCAGTTACGAGTTACCTCATAGCAGAGGAGACGGCTCATCATTCCTGGCCAGAAGTTACTACCTGCATCCAAGTCTAGGCTGTAGAGAGGAGAAGGACACTGCCATACTGATCTCTCCCGTTTCACATCCCCACTGCCAGAGCCCCCGCCACACAAAGTGCCAGGCCTCTGATAACTTACCCATAGCCTTTCCTTTCCCTTACAAGCACAATTAATTCCTCATTATTTTTAATCTAAAAACCAAACAGCCATAGTCATGCATGGCCTTCAGTTGTGGATTAACAACATGTCACCACAGGTCAAGATGTGACAATAAAATAAAGCACTTCATTATTTAATCTATGTAACATTACAGGGTAGTTAGAACAGTGCCAGAATCCACAAACTACATTTTCTTAACTAATCCATTTTTCAGAGAGCCAGGAATACAGCCAAACCTCAGGAACACTTTTAAATGACTTTACAAACACCCATCAACTGTTTATCAGGAATCAGGAATTAAATGCCGAGGACATCAGCTCATGTTTGAAGCTGCTAGCACGTGCTCAGGGCTGGACACTACACTATAGGAGTATTAGTTACCATGCTTCAAAAGCAAGTGCACAAAGGATGCTTCAGCATACGAGGGAAAAACACATACAACTCAAAGGCAGAATAAAATTACTGCCAGAAAATTGTTGCAACTCCTCTGTGATGTTTTAAAAACAAACAAAAGTGTGTTTCATTACAGCTTACACAGTCAGTGTGGGTCAACTGGATCTTCATAGTCAAAACAAACTTGGAGAGCACCCAGAGAATTTTTATTTAAAGAAAAGTGTTCCAGAAGATACTTGTACTGAAAGCATAATTCATAGTCTAATAGAAATTAAAGAGATCTCTATCCAGCTAGTAATATACGAATACATACATATTTTTCATATGTATACATAGGTACCTGCGCACACATAGTTCCTTCTGTTCTTAAAATCATGGAGATAACTACAGACTGATCAGGATTGTGATCCAGTGGAGGAGGAAAATAGATTATAAAACAAATCCTAGGAGTAATTGGTCACAATTATTTTCCCAGCGCTGTATTCTATTATACAGCCAGCATATTGTAAAAAAATAATTATGAATCTCTAACTTTAACTGTTCTGATAGAAATAGATAATAACAAAAGCACACACAAAAAAAATAGAGTCACTTGGTTTTACAGTGTTTGACACCGAGAGCCTTATTAAATTTATTTTTATGTCCTCAAGCAGTTTTTAACACCTGTTGTGACAGGTCAGATTCCTGCCATTAGGAATTGCACTAAAACAAATCATGGTTGCTGCTGTTTTTTCCTAACATATCTATCAAATTGCTCAAACTAAATATGAGTTGAAGGCATTCTGCAACTGCACAAATCTGTCAAATCTATTTAAAGAGCCTATGTTACACAAGTTTGAAGGGTTCTATTCGAGCTTCCAGTCTAGGTTTTTTTTTTTGTTTTGTTTTAAATATCACATTCATAAATCTTCAGAAAATTATTGTAGCATATTAATCAAGTCATAATGTCTGAAATATTAGAATATTTAAATTTTAAAGGTTGGGCACTGACAAAAGAGGAATTAATAGAGAGTGACAGTATATTTTTCTTCCTTTTTTTTTTTAAAGAAAAAGCAAGGCAAAAGGTTACAGCAGTTAAATATTTATTCTCACTTAAATTCCAGTTTATCAAAGAGGCCAAGCTGATTTACAGGAACTCTTTTTGGAGACACAGACTACTTGCACGGATAACAGTTTCCAGGTCATCATCCTGCACATACAGACATTTTTTTCCCTGAACAAACTGCTATTTTGTTTTGATTTGAAGTTCAGTTTGATTGATTACATTTAATTAAAATATGTTTATAGTAATAGTCTCCATCTGTAAACCAAAGAAGGCCAATTGCTTCTATTATAGGAAACAGTTCTAAGGCTTCCAAAAAGTAATTAAGTTGTTCATGTATTTACATGGCAAAATGGATAAATTAACTCACCTTTGGACCTGGCAATCCTGGCAAACCTGGATTACCATGTGGTCCTGGAATACCCTATTAAAAAAAAAAAAAAAAAAAAAGTTGGATTATTCAGTACTCCACTGAACAAGTGTGAACAGTATACAGAGAATCATTTTACTGCATCATTGTTGCCTGTAGAAGCACTGGTTGGGATTTTCAAAGGTTTCTCAAGAAATAAATCATGCACATCTTCCTAAAAAATTAAAAGTGAAGTTGAGTACTTCTTCAAAAAATCTCAGTTTCTGTTGTTTTCCCAAGTAATTCTTAGCAGGTATTTGGCACACAGTCACTGCAAGGTTGCTCTCCAGCTACAAAAACTTGGAGGCATGGGATATAAATCAGAAAAATCACATTCTGAGGTAGCCAGCTATACACTGCAAGGAGAAGGAAGTGGATCAGTTCTCACTGAGTTAAACGATGACTCAAAGCTATGTATGTACACCACCTTCTCTAAACAAATGTCAGGTAATGACCCTCACCAACCTGATTCTTCCACAGCCACTGTAGAAAATGGGCTTATTACTAAAAGAGCTGGACTTAAAGCATTCCAGAAACAGAATAGGCTATCAGGACTATCTACACCTTTCATGATAAGTGTCTGTTCCTGCAGTACACACCATAATCCTCACTCCTTGACAAACTGCACACTAGGGAAAATATTTGTTGCAACATCTTTCTGCAGCTATTCATCTTCCAACCACTGAAGGATCAAACTGGTGAAAACCCATCCCTGGTAATTCACTAAAGCCAAAATTTCACTCAAACAATTAATCCAAATAACAAAAATAATAAGAATCCTTTTCAGTTTTCTTACCTTTTCAGTGGTTTTACAACAGATAAACTCAGTGTTTGTCTTTCCCTCACATGAGACTGAATTTACCAGTTATACCTTCGCAGTAACACTGAAAGCTGTGGGGGTTAAGCACTCCCTCTCACTAATGACAATATTGACACAGCTCCACAGAAATGTTAATCCTATGTCCTGTTTGAGAGATTAATTTGCACACTGGCAACTTTGAAGGCGCTCTTAGGCTTTCAGGAGAAAGGAAACAAATAGAAAGTGCCAATGTAGCTGCAGGGCTAAAGTGGCTCCTAGCTTTTGCTGCTTGCGATATTATTATGTTGGAGCACAGTACTGCACCACAGAGGTGCAAAAGTATCCTTGTGAAAGGAGAGGCATCAGGGGAATTTCATCTCATCCCTGTCTAATTCTGAAATTGGTGAAATTTCATTATTGAGAAACTCAGAACAAGCCAAGACACTTAGAAAACCTTAACTGTCAGATATGGACTTCTCTACCATAGAATTAGAGAGATCAAAATCATGTTTTTAATGGAAATCTCTAACCATTAATGAGGCACTGATACCATGCCCAACGCGCCCAACCACCTGACTGTCAGGATCAGCTTTGGACACACACTCGAGACCCCCTGAAGAAGGCCCAGGAAACATGGCTCTGCACTCTGCTGCTTCCCTTAGACACCTCAAGTCACATTTCAGGATCACAAATGGCAGCTCATGCAAAGGAAGACAGAAGCCACAGGGCAGACAGGTAGATGTGGACATGAACTTTGCATCAACAGGGCTCAAAACCTCCTCTATCATACCACGTATCTTCACTAGCTCTACTTGCTTTCATTTATCAGTATTGTGCAACCTAAAGAACACTGGCATTAAAAAAAAATAATTATTTGATCAAATACTTTTATAGGCTTTCTTAGCCCATACAAATATGTATTTTAAACTCAGAACTAATGGTAAATATTCACCTTGGACGTTTTCGTGCCTTTACAGGCACTCTACTGTAAGCTGTCTCCTCACATCAGCAAGCACGTGCTACCCAATAATTAATCCAGAAAACTCACAGTACAGGACTGTGCTCTTAAGTACTCTACACCTGTACAAAAACCAGACCTGCAGCTAAAAAAACCCAAAACTGAGCAAGAGAGAGATCTCAGCAAGAGGCGTAGCTTTAACCATACGGGCAGCCTCCCATAACCAAAGCAACTTCCCACTTGTGAGGATCTGCTTGGGTATGTGGAACCATGCCTGTGATGCAGAAGTGTCCTCAACACAGGTACTTTGCAACATAAAAAGCAGAGTTGTAGCAACCGTCAGCTCTTATATGAAGGACAATTTGAAAAAAGGACCCGAGAAGCCAGGGAGAAATGGATTCAAAGGAATGCTTTGCATTTTATACATTTAAATGCGTCTTGTTGGCTCCCTTATGTCCAGCTGCTCTAAAGCACCAGTTCAGTTTTCAGCCCCTTTGACCACTGCATTTTCCTAACCAGTCAGACCAAGTTTTGAAAGCCAGCAAAGCACAGGATGTTCAATCCACTGTGAAGCAGCAGCTTGTTTAAGTGTTCCTCAAAGAATGAGTCAAAACTCCTCCCACACGTCTGTGAGCATTCATATAAACTACTCCCTGATCTCCAACTCGTGATTTGCCTAGATCAGTGCACTCCAGCCATAACCACTTTACATCCCCAAATACCACGGCCCAAAATCTACACAACAAAGGCTAACCTGTTCCCTCCAGCTGCCCTTTCCCTGAAACTCCCCAAATCAACCATGACCTCAAGGAGCCCTCAGGTGTCATTTTGGTTCTGGTTTTTTTGGTTGTTTGGGGTTTTGTTGTGGTTGTTTTTGGTTTTTTTTACATGATTGTGCAAACACAGTTTTACCAGAGAGAATCTACCCTCTTTTGCCCCACCAAGTAGTAGTGGCCCAGGCTTCTCCCATGCTCTCAGCAGCTGGGGTGCGCATTTTGGCTCACCGCAGAAAAGCCTGTGCTCTGTCCCCCGGCACAGGGCAAGGCTGCTGGCCCTGCTCACGTTGGGGTGCACCCAGTCACACAAAATAAATCAATGTTTGCTCCTGTAGCTCATTTCTTGGGCAAATTACCCAGGTATCTATCAGCTTTTATCAAGCTGCTGCAATGCAAGAGACTAAAACAGATTTTGGGGAGTGTTTTTTCTTCCTGTCTTGCAGTGGTTAATTTTTTATCCACTGCCTGTTCCTCTGTGGCTGTGGCATGCACTGCTCACTCCCCCTCATTCCAAAAACAAATGAACATGACCTTCGAATGCAGCAGATGGGAGCAGCATGGAAAAACTACAAGTTAGTTTTGTGAGCAGCAAAAGCAAGGTACAAATGCAACAAAGCTCTGTGTACGCACCCATCCACAGAATTAACTATGCTGGAGGCTCACAACAGAAAAAAAAAAGTTTGCTTTGCCTTACTTTAACCTATCTGCAAAATGTTAAGAATCACACACTTTCATGATCACCAAGCATATGAATAAAGTTCAGAAAAACAGAATGGTGCAAACTCCAGTGGTGTTTGGTTATCCGTGACCTGCCCAGAGCTACAGAAGAACATAGCTGTTTTACTCACCCGGGGGCCTCTCTTTCCTGATGGACCAGGTAAACCTGGAGGACCTGGAGGACCCTGGTGATAGAAAATCAAAACAATTGAGGCTAAAACCCAATATGAGGACAGTATCACAAGTCTGAATCAGACCAGTTCTTCTAACTGATGACTTTCTGCTTGTGCAGACCTTCTCAGCTTGGAAACCAATCCCCAAACTACAAACATGTGTGGTTTTAATCTGGTTCTAAATCAGATTTCTGTTTAGAAAGTATCTTATGTCAGAGGAATTAGAGCTAAAATCTAGATAGTAACTTCTACTTAAGTGTACTTGTACTAAAGGAAGAATAGGTCAGTTCAAGGATTAGAAACAAGGCAAGTGCAGTGTATCTCAAAACAAAGAACAGCGAATAATTAAGCTTTTTTAATAAGTATGCTGGCATGCCAAACACATTTTAGAAAAGTCAGGGGTAACTGAAAAAATGAGATATACCTCACAGAAAAGACAGACATGAAATATAAACATGGACAAATGACTGTTCAGTTTCCTATTAAAAGCTTTTGATGGGAATAAATGGTAGCATGCTCACCCTTGTATATAAAAAAATATTCTCTTTAAAGAAAAAAAATGCTGATTTTTTGAATGCTAGTATATAACCAGATGTATCTCTTGCAAATAAATTAGATTATTAGTCACTGTAAGAATATTAGACACCATACCACCCTCTGTACATCTAGTTGTTTTGACCACAGAAATCTTTCCTTTTCTGTATGTGATTGCTGTTCACATTCAAAACCTCAGGATCTACTTCATTGCACTCAAATACAAATGAGGGCTCTAGACTAAAATCTGCATTAATTTATATTTCATCTATCACACTTCAGTCTTAGGGAGGCATGGGCTATTCTTAAGGGTGAGTTCAGCTCCCATCCAAATGCCAACACAGTGAGTCCCAGCTTTAACAGAAACCAAGTACTTCCACCACAACGGAAGATGGGCATCAAGAAACTCAGACCTCATGAATGAGGTCAGTCAATGACAGCAGGAAGGGACTCAATTTGCTCTTTCACTCAGGCTTCCTCGCACTCCCGTGTTCTGTATATACTACAGCCTCTCAGCTGAGGCACTAGGTAAAACAGAGTATCATACTGATCACCCCCAAAAAACACTGCAGAAAGCTGTCAGCGATACCAGGGAAATCACAAGGGCATCTATGGTGGCTGAAATAGCCAACTTGCAGGCTTTGCAAGAAAGGGAAAAAAAAAAGAGAGAGAGAGATAAGGGAAAAAAAGACAAACACCCTTTGGGGGTTTATTAGCAACCAATGACTCATTTTATTAAGACAAAAGTTGCATTTTTAAAAACCTACACTTTCGGGGAAGTGATATTTCTTTATTTCTGAGAAAGATAATGCCACTGGCAGAGAAGACAGTGGTGACTGCGGACTTTAGACATTGTCAAGCCAATTAGATTAATTTGGCAAAAATACAGACCTCTTTGGACAACTCTGGAAAAAACACTGTTGTTCTGAAGAAGGAAAAAGAATATTTTCTTCTCCATTTAATCATGATAACCTTAGGAGTCTAACTGCAGTGCAGCTGCCTGTTTATAGTCGGAAATATTTGCATGTCCATACATACTGCCTTAAGTCATGCTGAAACCCACACCCTGCACTTCCCTCTCTGTGTAATCTGTGTAACAGTCCTGGTCCAAAAACATACCTGAAATGGCAAAAAGCTCCCACCCTGGCACTGCTGAAGTAGTATGCTTTCTAATCTCTCCTCTCAAATTGCGAGTTAAGAGATGCACTTTGCTTAGAAAATTAACCTGGGACTAGAAAGGGAAACATATATTTTTATTAAGTAAAATAGTTGCAACTAGTTTGCACTCTTTTGCAATTTGTGGTACAAAAAGTTCTTCTCTATCCCTGTTTCTGATACTCTCTACATTTCCTTAAAAATACATTAATAGCCAAACTCCACCATTTTTCTAATAGAAATCTTAGTGAGCATTTATTAACATCCCTGATCTTTGCTGCTGATTTATTGAATGAGGGCAGTGAGAACATTTTTCCCCTATGTGACATTTTTTTAAATACAGCCTGCTTCCTTTGCCCCCAAAAAAGCCCAACAAAAAACAACACCCCCCCTTTGATTACATTAATTCAGACGTAATTATCTCTCTTCATCTAAAAACATGAAAAGCAGAAAATCTAATCACAACCAAGCCCCCAGCCACCCTGAAAGAGGCAGTAAAATATAGCAGCCAGAGATGAATAATGCTTTCTCAAGGCTTTCTAAAACAAAGTCAACCATTGTAGATGCAGTCCCTGGTTACTAATAATTAGCAATTAGCATCAGCAATCCAGGTGTTTGATTAAAGTATTAATAAGGACTCTCATTAACCAGAGTATGTTACTCCTTAACCTCCAGTTTAGACTCCCACCTGCAACTCAAGCAACACCTCTGCTGACAGCAGACTTAGCAGAGCACACATAAGTCTTCCTGAAAATGATTTTCCAACTAGTTGTAAGTATTCCACTCTATGTACTTCTTCAACCTGTGAAAGCAACTACAACTTCAGATCAGCATGACTGTTTTTATACTAGCTAGGAAGCTATTTATGCCTCGTAGGCATCCATGTAAGCCACAGAAGTCAACTTCCGAGAGTGAGCCAATCTCCTTTAAACCAAGGAACTAGTCATTTGTTTGAACAGCTTTTCCTCCAACTACTGGAAACATTAATTAAACAAACCTGAAGCAATTAGAAGTGTTAAATGTGGGGTTTTTTGTGTTTGACACTTTAACCACCAACAAAAAAATAGTGACTTTGTGTAAATATTACTCATGCAAATTTGAAATTAATTTATTTAATAAGATCAGCTTGCTAAAAACAGATCCTATGTACCTTAAAAAGGCACTACTACTTATTGTCCTTAGGCATTGTGAAAATTTCCTTTAGCTATTTAGGGGAGAAGCTCAAGTTCCAAACAATCATGGCTTAATCCTGAAATAATAAAAGTAGATGCTACTGTTCCAGAAACTTTCACTACCTTTCAAATAGTCATTGGGATGGATGGAACAGCAAACTTTCACAGACATTTTCTAGGATACTGAAGCCCTTCTATGGACACATGTTTTAAACTTGCCCTATGCCAGAGTTAACAGGAAACATTTAATTGACATATAACAATCCCCTAAGATTTCAGATGCACAGCAGTAAATTCTGCATTAAATAGTTAAACTTCTGCACATGCTGATCCTGTTGCCATTCAGTACCTCGATCATATTGACTGAAGTTTTTCTTGCAAAACAACTAGGAAGTTTCTCTTTAAAAGGCATTTGACTACACCCCAATCACTCAACTTCATCTCACCTCAAAAGACCAAAGAAACATACTAGTTAAGCGCTTGATCCATCACATCCCTAAGGCAGGCGGTCCTTCAGCAGAACAAAAAAAAGACATGAACCTTTCTGCACATCATCACCAAAATACCTGAAATACAGCAGGGAAGTAAACAGAAACATCAGGCTCCAAACCTCTTCTAAACCACAACAAAAACTCTCCACAAAAGGAAATTCCACTTCTAACACTGCCAATATCACTTGTTCTATTGTGCAAGCATCACTCTGATGAGCCATGTTTTCCTAATGTCTCACCTAAAATTTCCTACTCTTTCTTGCCATACTTTCTGTGAACAGGAAAAAAGCATTTTTATTAACTCACCCTTTGCAGGAACTATAACATTTGTCCCTTACTTTCATTACTAAGTACACTTGTTTTAACCTTTGCTTAGAACCATATTTTCTATCACTGCACCACTGTCACTGCAACCTTCTGTAATCCTTCCAGTCTGTCTACATCCTTTTTAAAGCTCACCATCCAAAACCGAGTACACTTCTCCAAACTGCAGCCTCAGCATACCCAAACCAGTAGAGAAACAGCCTGTCTCCAGTACTCACCACTCCAGGTACTGTATCAAGCATCACAGTGGTAAGATGCATTTATGCTCTAGTGCACTTCAACATCACTATCACCCTCATCCGACTGCCTAACCAATCACTCTCTCTCTCCCATCCTCTATTTGTACTTTTAATTTCTGTACTATTGCACTTCATTTGCATTTCAGTGGAAATTATAAAAAACCTCACACACTTCTCTTTCCAAATGCCCTAGAGCAGGCAGTCACTTCTGTACTATTAACCTCCTTTCTTTACAGCTGTAGAAGTCTTTCCCTTTCTCTGTCAAGAATTCCTACAACAGCCAAAGCAATGCCATCAACACCAGAGGAATATATATTCCATATATATATACACACACACACACCTGGCTTTGGGTTATGGATTGAAGCTTTTCAATATTGTTGTGCAGAACACAGGGAAACTGCATCAGCTTCAGGTGAATTAACAGAAATGTTGAAATGTTTTAAGATAACATTTATCTTTTTGCTACCAAAAATAAAACAGTACGAATCTTAAGTTTTTATCTGAATTGGCTGACAGAGACAGATTTTTCAGCCTAGGTAGGAAAATGTGAGGGTTAACTGCAGAGCTAAAATGTATGAAAGTGATTAACTGCCCAATATAGCCCCTGTGGATAGCAAGAGCCTCAGCAAGCAATTTTGTTCAAGTGAGAAATAAGCTGAGTGAAACTTCTGCTGACCCTATTACTGCTGCTTATCTAGCACCACATTCAGGATCTCTGAACTGCTCTCTTTCAGGGTTCTCACCCTCCCACCTCTTGGATGGAATAAGAGCGTCTCATCCAGGACTCAACTCTGCCTAATGCAGAGCCTGCACTTCCAATTCCTCCAGACTGCTTCTCCTTACCAGCTAGGCAGCCTAAGGAACACCACCCTTTGGTCTTCTACTATTTTTCCTCCTGGCTGGGTGTCTTCATAATCCAGAAGGTTTTTCCAATAGAGGAAACTAATTCCTAGCTCATTTCTCAGGGGAAGCCAAATCCTCATGCAGACAGGCCTGCAGATGCAATTACCTACCAGCAAGTAACCTAAATCAGCTCCTCAGGTCCCATCCACCCTTCTTTCTACTGATACCACATATGTTGTTACTGCAAACTGCTTTAGGACTGTGCAATGAAGAGTATAAGTTTGAAAGTGAAACAGTTAAAAATACATACCAGATCTGTTTATTTTTTTAATCTTTATATAGTACCAACACCCTCTGCAACACAAAAAGGAGCGGCTCATCAGACAAATGGAGCAGCTTTCCCTCTAAACCAGTGGTTCAGGAGACCACACTGTTCCACTGTAAACTCACCTCATATTTTTGTAGGGGATTTTGGTCATTAAAATTCTAGCAGTTTCAATGAGGGTCTTCATAGCTTTGAAGAAGTAGGTACCCTTTTCCATATGCTATCCATAAATGAAAGCCTGAATTCTGGAGCCCTGCTTTGCAGCAATGGGTGAATTCCACAGCTGTGGGATCATGGATACAAGGGGCCTAATTATACAAGGCAAGAATCAGTTCTGATAGTGATGAAAAGCCACAAAAGCTAGTTCTTGCCTGTCAACTCCAACAGAACAAACATTATTTCTGTGTTGAAAACTTGAAAGAAAGTTCAAACCAACCACAACATAATGGAAGAAGAAAAGAAAAAAAAAAAAAAAGAGGGCTTTCATGCCTCATCAAGATTTTTTTGCTGCAAGGCAACTTCGCAGGTTCCTCAGTGTTGCTTTTTCAGGCTCCTCACTGATAAGACTCTGTGGGTAGTTCTGTATTAAAGTGTTAGAGCCACACAGATAAAATCTGGATCATCTCTGGTCTTCTCTACACAGGCATACTACACTGAGAAAGCAAACCAAGATCATCTCTTCAAGTCTGATGCCAATAACAGTGGCGGGTACTGTGCCACGTAACCTCCACAGCGCACAGTTCTTGACAAAAGCTTGTGTGGAAAAGGCCACGCAGAGACCTCGTCCTTTGGCACCAGCCTCTCTGGTGGCACACCACCACTTCAGCTTTGCCTCTGTTTCACTGGGTGCTGCTGTCCCTTCCAGCTAAACTATCTCCCACAAAGGTCTAGATTAACTTCCCAGCTCTGCCACAGATCTCTAAGACTTCGGGCATGTTATTTAAACCCTGACCCAGCAAAACACTTCAGCACCGATGCACCACGTTCATTGATACAGCCTGTACCAAACACAAGGTCTGCTCTAACCTCCTTCCCAGGCAAGACACGCTTCTGCATCCCCAGTCTGTAAGACAGGCACAGAAAATGGTAACATAAACACCTTTGAACTCTCCAAATCAGCTGTCCTCTTTGACACTATGTATAGTGTCTGCATCCAGAGCATTTGCTTCTAGTTTTAGCAATGCAAACATCGAACAGCATTATCAGCAGCCATTTCAGTGCCATATAAAAAAGAATGGATTTTACTTCCTTGGCTGTAACTGACTGAAATCACAACGTACAAACTATGTGCTAAAATTAAAAGCTTCCATTAGCAATTACTAAATGTCCTAAATTCCAAACATGGAAATTAACTTCATGTTGATGACAGCTTTATACTTACTGATATGTCCCCATAAATACGATCGCAAGGGACAAAAAGAAAAAAAAAAAAAGACTGACTTCACATTCAGAAAAGATTAAGCAAGAGCACCCCTGGAATAACATGAATTACTTGTTAACATATTTTTTTAATTATGTAACAATCCCTTCACATCTGGTTCCTGTTTAGAGTAAAAACTGAACTTTTAAGTAGGTTTTCAGTTGCTGATTACCTTAAGAAAAAAAATGTTTCAGTGCTGAAATAAATGCAATAAATTTATGGGCACATTGAAATATATATTAGGAGCTGCTCAGCACATATCAAATTGCTTTCCAGTAATAGCCACACAAATGCACACACATACACACAAAAAGAAAGGAAGTGGAATTATCTACTCCCTGCTATGGTTTAAAAATTTTAACCAAAAACACAAACAAGCACTAATCATCATACTTCCCAGGCTAAGTGTGAACTGCTGTTCTTTCTTGTCTGTAGCTATATATATATATATATCGTTCCCATATTTATGCATGAAAAAAGTTTACGAGCCTTGTGCACACAATAAGAAAGGACAACCAGGTTTCTATTTAAAGCAGTACTGTGCATTTGAAATTGTTTCAGGGATCACTTACCCTGCAAAGCAAAGAAATCCCACAAAATCACGTAAGACTGTTCTAAACATTATTTTGCATGCAGGTTTGCATGACACTGTAACCTTGGGTTATGAAGGGTTTTACTGGTCTAGATTCTGCAGCTGGTGTCTTTCTACAGTTATGAATCTCGATAGCATTGCTCAACTGAGAAAACTATGTCAGTCTTCCAAACAGCCTGGTTGTTCTTTTCAGATATCAGTGTCTACATTTGTGTACTGTATGAATTTATCCTGTAATTTTATTAAGTGAGCAGTCTCCATAATTAGCAGTTACAAACACCTGCCTGCACTTCAAATTGTAAAGAAGGCTGTGTTGCCTACCACTTCCCCAGAATGTGAATGTCTTCAATGCCTTTCTATTTTGCTAGTAAATAAAAATATACAACACTTACACCAAAATTACATATGGGAAAGAGACATACTTAAGGCAGACAGACATTTGTACAGTATAGCCGAGAGAAGCTGCAGTCACAGCTTTGGCATGCTTTGCAAGGGTTCTTTTAAAGCCTCTGTTAAATGCTGCTGCATTATAGTAAATAGAGTAGTAAAGTTAACTTACAGGAGGTCCGGTTTCCCCTTTTGGACCTCTGACACTTCCCATTTCAAACATTTTGTCAAGATCTTCATAGTCATAAGCATAATTATCAATATCAATGTCATAACTGTTTTCTATGTGATATGTCTCATCAGCATCAAATGCACCTTCCTGCCCTGGACCAAGTTGATTATTATCCAGAGAGAGGTCAGCCGGCAAACTGTAAAGGGTTGTGTTGAAGATTTGCTGCCTTTTGCTTGGCTCATCTAAATTCTGTTTTGCTTTGTCCATTCCCTTGCTTTTAGCTTTACTTGGTTTTACAGGAGAGATCAGAGAAGGTTCACTTGGTCTGCCTCCATCTTCTTTGGTATTATCTAAAGTATTTGGATATGATCCTATGGGGTTTTTAGTGATGTTTCTTTTTTTGCTCATCTCCTGCTGATGAAGTGGCATATTGACATTATCCTGGAGTTCTGTTTCAGGCCAAGCTTCCAGCAGAGGTTTGGCCTCCGGAAACTCGGATGCAGAGATATTTCTTGACTCAAAGTATTCTGACAGAAAGTAAATCTGAGCACCATTGGTAACAGAAATGTTTGATGTTTCTTTCCTTCTATAAGCTGATATGCCTTCTGACTGTTTTTTCTCATTAATCATCATATTTGAAAAAACATCCAGCCCATCTGACACGCGTGGAGCTCCTAGTGGAGATCGATAGGTTTCAGCCTGGCGACACTGCTGTTTCACATATTTACAATAGTTTGCAGAGGCTTCTGCAGAGGGAATGATATCTAGCTGACATATAACTCCTTCAAAGCTGACTGAGTGAGAGTTCATCCTTCCCAGGGTAAATAAACCATCCAAATCAAACATCTCCACTTCAGAAAGTATTTCCCTGCTGTAGTACTTCTTTCCACACTCAGCAAATATCGAGATAGTCTTGTCTCTAATGTCAATGGCAAATGAATGCCATCGTTCATTATGAACACTATAATCAAAGTATATGGACTGCTTCTCTCCAGTGTGCACCACTATCTTTCTCGGTAGCAGCTGGACACCAAACTGCAGTCTACTTTTGTTCCTAATACTGAAAAGGAAAGCATTATTTACTCTGTAAGAGTACAACCCAACCAATATGGTGAACTGATGCCCTAGATTTGATGGTATGACTTGAGTGACGGGGGACTCAATATGGGCATCACCAGTTAACACAACTCCTGATACGGTTAGACGAACACCCTGAGGTAACAGAGATGATGTTGAGGGCGCTGTCGTCACTGTAGGCTGTTGAACATCTTTCACAAAGCCTAGTTGATGAAGAACATCTATTGCTGCAAAAAGAAATAAAGGCATATTGTTGATTTCATTTACGAGCTCTCAAATTCAGGTCCATATAAACAAATATGTATACAGCACCTTAACCAATCTACTTCCCAGAGCATATATACTGCACAGAACAAGGCCACCAAATCTCTAGCATAAGGCACACCAATCTTTCACATAAATCAAACAAATATAATTAAAGCCAGAACAAAATTTCCATTAAGAAAAAAGAAAAACACACCACAGAAAGGGCCATATAATGCACATTGCAGGTCAACTCATTTATCAAACTGAAAAATCCTCACTTGCTATCATCAACCTTTTCACAGCAGTCAATGAACACACTTTGTCAGTTCTTTATTTATATGGCTAATCCTGCTTACTCTTTGAGCAAATGATTTTTTTTAAACTCTAACTTTTTTCTTCTGCAAAAACCTTCTGCGAGAAAACTAGGATTTTCCTCTTTATCTGAAAAGTTTAAATAAAAGCATTCTGTGGGAAGGTTGCTGTGTTTTTAAGAAGGGGCAAGCTATTTACTAACACAGTAACACCTCAGTGAAGCACCAAGAGATAGTCACTGGCTCAAAGCAAAATACAAAGGGAAGCCTTGCCGAGGAGCTACTACGTGCTGCAGAGGTAATGCAACTGGTACCCTGGAAGAATTGCTGGGCTTACACCAAGGAGCTCTCCTCCTGCCAAGTAAGGCCCTGTGCCATTACAGAGCTGGCTTCAAATGAAATTGTTTTCCCAGTGGGATCACCCTTGATTGTATGTATCCGTGACAAAGTTAGTCAGACTGAAAGAAAACAAACATCTTTCTAAGGGGAGATGCAACAGAGTGCACTACTGCCTCCTTTCCCTGCACGGAGTTGACTTGTTAGGACCATGGATGAGGTCAGCTCTGCATGAGGAGAAGTGGTGAGGAGCACAGAAAAAGGAGAAATGTCAGGACCCAAGGAGCAGTGCTCCCATCTTCTGGCTCATCTGTCCTCCCAGAGAATGCAAGTCTGCAGCTACCCAGACAAGATATTGAATTAAGAGTGCACTCCACAGCAGGAGACAGCAGTGGACATTGAGGAGACAGAGAAAACAGCTATCCTACTGATTTATGTCCTATAGATTTGGCTTTGGGATACAGAAGTCTGGATAGGAGATCTTCCTGCAGGGTGGAATGGGCAGTGGTATTTTCACTGTTGATTCTCTACTGTCTCATATTATGTGAGTTTTGTGTTTTATCCCTTTCCTTAGCCTGGAGCTGACAACATCTCCTTCTTTTACTCAGCTAAATATCTTCACCTAATGGACAGAAACAAAATTATCTAGCCTCCTGATAAACTGAAATTATATCTGACCTGGGGTAAGAAATCAAAGCCACTTTCCACCCTAAAGGGTAAATCAATGGTCAAAGATGACCAAATTCATTGTTGGAGTCAGTGGGCATAAACACCTAACTCCTACAGGATAAATATAAAAACACAATTAGGTCCTTTTTGATGGAGCTGAAACAGAAACACTACAAGTGCTTAAATAGGAGCTAAACTCCACATCCCCAGCAGTCTTCCTGTAGGATCACAAAACCAGACAGCAATTGTAGGATGGATTGGTAAAACTGCTTGTCTGGGTGTTTGTGAAAGGTGCCACAGAAATAGTGCAGAGACTGAGATGAAACACAATTATGGAAATAAGAGACAATAAGGTTGGGGGCTAAAACACTTGACATAAGAAAAGGCTAAAGGAACTACATTTGCGTGGCCTGGAGATGGGAAGGTTTGGGGGAACCTAATTACAACTGTCCGTTATCTGACCCGGGGTTAGACGGAAAAGAGAAAAAAGCCGAGGAGTAATGGGCACAAGCTGCAACACAAGAAATTCCAGCTCCATGCAAAGAAAAAGCATTCTTACCACAAAAGTGCTGGACCAGAAGGCCAGGGACATTGTGTAATCTCCATTCTGGAGATTTTCAAAGCCCAGCTGGCCAGGACCCAACAACCTGAACTAACTTCAACATTGACCCCAATCTCAGCAGGAGGTAGGACCAGAGGAGTTCAAGGTGCCTTTAACCAAAATTTTCCAATTTTCTGCACAAGGGGAAACTGAACATTGTCATTTTCATAAACAGAAGCACACAATATCACCTTTTTTTTTCCCCAAAATGGAACAACAGGCTGGACCTGAGCTTCAGTGAACTGCCCATATTAAAAGGGACTAGTAGTATCCAACAGTTGCACTGCTCTAATAAGCCTGCCTGGGAAGAGACTAGCACTTTCCATAGCATTTACCTGAGGGTACTTTTACTATGCCCGTGGTACTTATATTACATAAAGCTATTAAATGGCATAACAAAAACTTGGAGTAACCAAGAAAAGTTAAGGATTCCCTGCTATATTAAGAGAAAAGAGCAACTGAAACAAATGGATGTTCACTCTTTCAGTGGAAAAAAGGCCTCCTTTCCCAGTCCTTCCTCTCTCTGTTTACTGAATGTATTCATAGCAAACTTTAAGAACTGACAGATGTTGGCTCAGTTTCAGTGGTAAGTTATGAAAAGAGCCTGAGATTTCCTTGAGACTGGTTTATAAATTGGAACCAAAAGCCTCAACCTGAATGCACTGTACATCTCGAAAATTAATTACACACCTTGTAGTGTTTCTAGTCATGTTCGAGATTCACGGACATGCCAAGATTATCCTGGCAGGTAGCCAGCACAGACAGAGGTATGGGGAAAGCATAGCTTTGCAGAAAGTCATGTGTTTGCCAGTTTCTCAAGATGGTTTGCCTCAGAGCAATTAATTTACTATGGCTGTATTTTTATTTGTCAAACTGATAACAGAGGTCAGGTTATAGCAGCTCTTCGAAGCACAATGCATCTGTTAATGAAGCACCACACTTTCCCAGGACCCCAGTCCTGGGCATGTAGTTATGGAGGAGAAAGCTGTACTTGTATTGCCCTTGTGAAAGCTAGGAACAAACACAGGTCCTGAGCTCTCAGCAATGCAGAGATCTTACACATGCAAATAATGCCCCAAGGCTGGAGACAGCTCCAGGCTTCTGTGCACTGGCTGGGCCAGCTGGCTGCACAGAGCTGAACAGCTCACAATCTAAGGCTGTGCCTAAATACCACATCCTAACCTGAAATATTTAGCAAGTACTTGTATTTTAAAATATTTGTAATTATATATTTGTATTTAAAAATAACAATGCACGTGATCTGTCCAAAGTATTATAAACTGAATCATAAAACAAAAAGCTTAAACCTAAACTGGCTTAAAACAGTCAATTTAAAGACGACATTGAGGAGTATCACTATGAAATCTCAAACTGCAAGCAAAATTGCCAAAATTATGGCAGTTCTGATTTGAAAAGAGCACGTTGCTTTAAAGTTATGAAAAAAAGGAAAAAACATCTGAGAGCATGATGAGAAGTAAGACACATCCTCCGCATCCTGCAAACAGATTTCTGCAATGACAGGTCTGGAGAAAGCTAAACACAAAGAAATGCTGTGTGAAAAACGACAGCAAAAGATTTAGTATCAACTAATTATTCCTTGCTGACTTGTGGCCTGTTAACCCACTGTCAAGCCAAAAGGCTGTTCCAAACTTTTTTGGCCAGTCGTTTCATTTCTGGTCCAACATGTATTTTTATTTTATTTTAAGGCTTTCAGAAGCTCTTGGCAGTACACAGGGTTTTGGGAGCAGGCAACCCTCTCAACTCTTCCTCCCAGCATGACAACCACTATTTTCTTTACCTACCAGTAGTCAGTTTTCTTTGTTTACCCATGTCTGCACAACATCTGTCTTCACTTACTGTTCACTCAACCCATTAGTCCCCCAAATTGTAACCGCTTGTCTTCTTGAAGGAAAAGTTGTTTTGGGTTTTTGGTGTCAAGTGCTTTTCTTCCACCTTCTAGGACGTGAAAAATTCACAGCCTTACTGCATCACAGGGCAAGGGAAAACCTAACATGGGCTTTGGTAAAAAGTCTTCTGACCCTCTTGTGTCACCAAAAAAAAATCCCCAAAAGGAATTGGGGAGGGTTGAGAGGCTTTAGCTATGTAATTGTTCCACATCCCTATTTTTTCAGTCTCATTCATTTTCCACATTCCTCCATCCTCATGACTACTCTGAAGGCAGAGTATTTGGAGCGCTCTCTCCATTTCTGCAATCCTAGTATACCCATTACTCACTTTACCTTTAACAGTATGGGTAAGGGAAAGACAAGGGTCATTCATCAGTCAGCTCCACCAGAACCGGGAGTAATTACTCATCATGTTGCCCATTTCCTAGGTGATGCTGCATCTGCGGTTTCATTGATTCTGTCTGTCCTTGAGCCACACTCAAAGTCCTGTTCCTAAAGTCTGAGTCTCTATCTTTACATGTATTTCACTGGACACAATTTATAGCAGCCTACCAAAATGAACAAGGCATAGCTTCTCAGGTAAAGCACGCACAAGCTGTCCCATCAGTTCAGGAGAGAAGGAATGTTAATTACTCTAGCTAGCATCTTCATATTTGGCAGAATACCCTTTTTTTTTTTTTAAATACAACTGCCAAGAAAGTTTTAATAACAACTTAGGTGTTAACGTATTCCTAATGGGCAGACAATCCTGTTCCTAGACAAACTCTAAGCATCTAAGCACTGCAAATGGAATAGTATACTGATACTGAAGGGTATACTTGAGCTGCTCTTTTTTTTTTTTTTTTGAGGATATATCCTTATTCAGGTGTTCTCTGAACTGCTTTTTGCAACCTTGTTCACACACCGTGCAAATAAAGTGCATGAGGGACCAAATTCACCCATGGGCAGAAAGCTGCATCAAGGTTCAATGGATTTTTTTGATCCCAAGCAAGCACTTAATGAAGTTGTGTGTGGGATCTGTGCATAGAGGGTGGAGGGGAGTTTCCACTCCGTAAGGCTTCTTATATGGCTATCCAGAAATGATGTTGAGTAATTAAAAAAAAAACAAAGTAGGAAAGCTCCTTCAACTGCTGGTGACTTAAAAAAAATATAAACTAAACTAAAATAAAAAGCAAGCATGTCCAGACTGGAGGCTTTACCCCATTTCTGCAAAGCTCTGTGCGTGTAAGTTCTCTCAGCTGAGAAGCACATAAGCCTCAGGACGCCACTGCCGCCCCCAGCCCTGCAGTCTTCGCAGTCCTCACCTGATGTTTCGTTAGAAAAGTAATTCTCAGGCTGAGGCAGATGAGAAGTGAGAGAAATAGTTTTTCTTTGCAGAGGAGGAGGGTGGGCTGGAGGGATGAAGACAAACCATTGCTGCACACCTGTCCCTGGCATCCCTCACCTGCCCCTGCCACAGCAGGAAAGTGCAAACTGCCTCCCAAAAACAGCTGCTCCCTTTCCATCCCTGCAGACCAGGGCAGGCCACACACATCTACGGGTGCTGCCTCTCCTCTAATTAGCTTGGCTCAGCTATCAGAAAAATCTGGGAAAATCCCAGCATCACGAAAGCATATGTCCCCCATTGAGCTGAATGGGAAAAATCAACAACCAGCCTTACCAGGCAAACAATGAGCAACTATTGGAAGGCAAAACTACAAAGAGAAACGGGAAAAAACCCAAAGAAAAAAAACAAGCTTCGCCAGTAGCAGCAAATGATGAGAAAGAAAAGGGCATTTGTGAGAATAATGGTGGGAGGCTGCTGAGATATCCCACAGGGCTCTAGTAGAACATTATCAGGAATGAGTCTGGTCTTAACCATGCAACCCAGCTCTCTGCAAATACTGAACAGTTGAGTACTGGTAGTTAACACACTTACCAGCCAAGGATGGCCTATTTCTTGCTTCACCTGTATGGTAAAGGACCACGGCAGAGAATTGATATGCCACTCTCCTGGCAGATAAGAAATAATTAAATGGCACAAATGGCCCATTAGCCTCCACCATTTCGGGATGCTAACATTCCCACAGAAGCCTCTAGTGCAAGCTGCACATCTGCTGCAGTTATAACAGCTGGCAGATCAAAAAAGAAATTAAAACCAAGACAACCCTATTTCCTCACTAACATCTGCATCTGAATGCAAAACCAAATTAATACAAAATCTCTATTTTTGCTTTAATGATGCCAGCCTAGACTAAGCCTTTATTATATGCAGTGGTTTGCTTGCACAGCCCTAAGTGCAAAGGTAGCTCAGTCATAGCTTGCCACCCCCAAGGACACCCACTTGCAGTGAAGACACAATCAAAGCCTTTTCACTGTACAAGGCTTCTCTTTTATGAGGAGCTTGCTTAAATATGTAAGCAATTTCATAGACAGAAAATATGAGTAATTTTCAAAAGGTCATCTTTTCCAAACTGGTTGCTTTAAACTTTTGCTCTCATTATGCTGTAGCTGGTATTTTCTTTAAGTCACCATTAAGGAACTGAACCTAAGGTCACTAGTAACAGCAGCCATTTGCTCTTTTAATGTAGTAACAGATTAGAGAAATAACCTGTTATAAAAAAAGTGTTCTCACCTTGTTTGGGCACTTGTGCAACACCCACAGCTATACATGTTGCAAGAAAAAGGAGAGTTTTCCTAAAAGGGAAAGAAAGAAAAGAACTTGTGAGAAAACATCTACAGTTTCAGAAGTCACAGGAATCAGAAGCTTGATTCAGTGTCCAAAGTCAATGGCAGGATACCATTGACTTCATCAAGTCCTGGATCAAAGCCAACACATTGTACAACTTCCCACTGATGCCAAGAAGTTTTACACAAAGATCAAGGATTATGTATGCCCTCGTATATAGTACATATATTTTACAGTGGCTTTCATTAATAAAGTAACTGCATCTGGTTTATATTTTCTTCAAATATGAAGGCTGCTATGTAGTAAATTTTTTCCTGGAAAGAAAAAAAAGTTACTCTAAAGAAACTAAAACAAGTAACAATTTAATGCCTGTAGAGATCATTAGATACTTTTGTCCCCGTGCACCTGCTATCAGTCTTGTCACTATATCACATAATTTTACCATAAATGAAAGTGTGTCACACTTTTGTTCCTGTATAATAAAGTTTGGTCATGTTAGAAACAAGATGTGCTTCCCAAAAAGTAAAAAAAAAAAACCAAAAACCATTACACGCATTGACCTTAAACTTCATGCTCAGCTAGGAGAGTGCAATACCGGTAAGTACCACAGGCTCACCGATTGTAACTAACATATATAAGGTTGGTATAGATTATGTGCTCAAAATTTGCTTTAAATGAAGACACCGTTGAGAAAGTGCTGGGCAAAGAATACAATTTCCCCATAGTTAAAAACAGACTGTCTGCTGTTTTTTACTGAATTATCATATTGGCCAGATCAGCACCTAATCATACTTTTACCAGTGACTGAACCTTTTAATAAATGAGAAATATTTTCTGTTAATGTTGGACATAGAGGCACAGAAGCAGATGTACATAACAATAACAGTAACCTATTTAGTGCTAAGAAGAAATATTTCTAAAATAGCAGAAATATAGTTCTGATACTAACCACCCAACTTACACACAAGCCTCACCTCAACCCTTTTGCTCATTAATACATGTAAAAATCAGTGAGGGTTCATAACATAATATATAACATATATGTATATACAGACACACACACACACATATATAGCAATTGATTTTTTAGTGAAAAAATCAATTCAAACATTCCAGAAATAACCAAGTGCATGGAAATCACAAAGGAAAAATCTGTTTTTATCACTCAATTTGCTCAGTGAAACAAAGAGTCAAAACTGATTGATGTAGCAGAAGATGGGTTTGACTACTTACCCTCCTTTCACTTAGGCAACTTTACTGCGGGGCTTCACCCCAGTTTTCAAACCACATCCCCATTAGAGGAAGGGGGCACTCACAGCTGGCACCAGTGCTTCTTGCAGGCCCCCTCCCCAACCCAGCCCAGGCAGCAGGTAGCTCTCAACCACCCCCTCCCCAAGCCCAGCCCTTGCTAGACACTTGCCAGTCAAAACCCACTGGCTGAGCCTTCCTGTAATTCCTGTTGTGAGGAAAAACACCCATGGCAAATGCCAGGAGGAGAAAGGAAGCACTATTGATCCAACCAGTTTCCATTCCTTACAGGTGTGTTGTTTCGAACAATAAGTTTAAAAGTGCACTTATCCACCACCCCCCTCTCTCCAGCTGGAAAACCTCTCTGTTGTCCTCCTCTTTTCCACCTGACCAGCAGCCTGGGCTGTATTCACAAATTATCACACTGATTTTCAGGCAAATAACTTGTTTAAACAGGATTTCAAATTATGGGCACAGGGAAGAGAACCTTTAGAAAGTCAGACTAACCATATCTTTCCTGCTATGGTATGTCTTAAAGAGTCTCCTGCAGTATTCTTCAAAATGTCTGCTCAAAGTTTTCAAAGCAAATAAGCAGGCAGGATCTTGGACAAACTTAGCTCCATTGCTTATACACCTACCTGGGGATTTGCATATCATGAGAGCTTAAGTTTTTAGATCAGAACAACTAATTTAAGGAACAGTAAGGCATGATAATGGTAATAAAAATTTTGCCATTGGTATTGCCACTGTAAAACTGTAGATACATCATGTTTGTTAGAAAAAAATGCACAGAATGTATAGGATATTAAAAAAATATGCATCATTGCTCCAGTTCTGATCACAGAACTGTGAAGGGAGTGGGGTGGAAACTACCCCTTATAAATCCTTACATGCTTGCAAGGGCACATTTTTTAATGAACCGCTGCAGTCCCTAGCTGTTCCTCTCTTCGCACTTACCCCTGCTACAGACATGAAATGTCTACTGGAGCAGTTCTGCCACTCCTGCAGAAGATGTAATATTGACTGTTGTCCAAAGAGCAGATCAGCAATGGGACACTCACTACATTTTTTTCAGCTCTGAAGACCAGAATTCAAGTTCTGGTCTTATTTCACAAGTAAATAGTTTGTGTCACACAATGCCTCATCTTTTGATCTAATGAGAAGTGACAGGAGATAGCTGTGTTAGGAGGAAAGTCGATGCATTGCACTGTATCAGTTAAAATGCAGGCCAACTGTATTTATTTGACTTTCATGGGTGCAAAATGGATTCACAATTTAAAACAGTATTAGACATTTTAGTTAACTCTAAGGTTAGGACACTCAAAGAACCAAAATGCAAAGATGACTCAACATTACAAGAGCCTCTTCCACGTCAGCCAGGGACAAGCTGTGTGTCAGGTATCTGCCTCCATCACCTCCCAGCAAATGTTGTAGGAAGGCAAGAAATTCCAAAATGCTCCCAGGGCTGTAAATTACACAGATGTAACTGGATACACAGAAACATTTAGTGCACGGTAAAGACAAGTGTCTGGCTTACACAGTACTCTCCACTAATGTCAAGAACAGATGAGTGATCAGCAAAGAGAAAAAACAGGGACCAGAGTCAACCCTAGGGCTGCAGGTCCCCTAATGCGAGGGAAAAGTTAGTCTTCCTTCTACCTTTTTCAACAAGCAAAACTTTTTGTAAATGAAACCACGTGCAACGCAAAGTAAAGTTGTAACAAGGAAGCCCCCCATGGCTGAAGATGAAAAAATGAAATTCTGTCTTTCTGAGAGAATCTGTTAACGGAAACTCTCTCCTCCTGGCCAAGATCACTCTCTCCATTAAAAGCTACAGAGCAGCCACTTCTCGGTCTCCATTATCACACTGTCACTAAGCCACCAGGCTTCCTGCTGTGCAACACATACATGGCTTGATCCATCATCTGCCAGAGCTGCAAGAAACAAAGCAAGCAGCATGCAGAAACCCTGGACCACCTGCCTTAGCTCTTGAGGAGACTTGCCCTGTTGGGACACAAGAATAGAGAAGTGCAAAAGCACATGGCAGGGAGACTCCAGCTGATCTGAAAGCTGGCTATTTTTCCCCATTTAATGTCACACATGAAGCTGTTCCAATACCCCTTTGCTACGTCCTGCCCTGGAGTCCAGGTATCTCCTAACCTTCCTCCCCTCCTCCTACCTTTTCATCCTCTCTCCTACTCTACATGCAAGCACAATCTGAGAGCAACTACATAATTGGAGGAAGGCACTATCAAATGTGGTTGAGCTATTCTACCACTTATAATAGAGCTTATCTTTCTGATAATCTTTGACATCTTGTGGCTGTTTGCCTCTTCCTCCAAGTGGACAGCGACTATCTGTGCTTATTTTTTTCCACTAGGGATGACAGATGGATGAGGAAACTGATAAGCTTCAGAGCAAGTTGTGGCAAGCAATGATGCAAAATTCCACCCTCTGAAGACCATTCAGCAATGTAGAGAGCTGGGGTTGGTCAGTGCACAGCAGTGCAGGGTAACAGTATCCTCTTCATTCCAGGCTATTTTCCTAAACCTCAAATTTAAAGGAAGAAATACCACTGTCTGTCTGCTAGAGAAGGCAGGAAACCTGTTCCCAGTGTAACTGGCACAGATGCAGAACATGCTCAGGGGCTGCATTCAACCCTGTGCTCGTCAGTGATGACGGTTTAAACACCAGTGCGTGCCCCACATGCATCACCTCATTAGATCTCCTCTGGGGACTGCGGAGGAGAAGGGCACGGTTTGTGTCCATCAGGCCCGAGAAGGGCTTTTAGATCTCCTCTGGGGACTGCGGAGGAGAATGGCACGGTTTGTGTCCATCGGGCCCGAGAAGGGCTTTGGAAAGGTGATAGCACCTTGGGGACAGAGATGCTCTGGGCTTCTCAAAGACCCCAAGCTGTTAAAAACCTTATCTTTTAAGATGTAAAAAGAAATACATCTTCCTTTGCTGCTATAATGAGATCAGCCAGCAGGACGAGTGCTGCTTCCAAGTTTTAAGAGACCTGCAATCAACATGGTTTGTGGGGACACAGCCACCTCCACAGCCTCTCCCAGGTGACCGCTACATGCCCTTTCGGCACAGATGACACTGTGCATCTAACCAGGGAGGGGGAAAATCCCAAATCCTTTGCTGCAGGTTCATAATTTGAAAAAAGTAGAAAGGGAAAGACACAAGATAGGTGAGAGGCAGAGGATCAAAAGCTGTATTGCTCTTTCCTTCCGAGGAGCCCAAGAGGAGTCCTACAACAGTGCTGTGCTTCAGAGGAAGGAAACTCCCTGACTTGCAGACCAGCTGCTTTCTGGACAGCATTTGGCTTAAGATGAGAAACTACTACATCCAGAAGAACAGTCAACTTTGTTACTATTTCTAAAAAGATAAAAAATTAAAGATGTGATCTTAGAACCTTTTTAGGAGCATGTCCCTGATTTTCTATAGTAGCTCTCTTGTCTGCCCAGAGTACACTATTTTCCTCTGTATTCAGACACAAGTACACAGCTCAAATTCCCACTCCTGTGAAATACTCTCTTCTTCAAAGTTTTGCCGCCATGCATCTTGTAGATCACTCTTCAAACAACTCAGCACTTGCAAGAGACAAGTGGAATACAAGGCTGTTTGTGTTTTAAAAATAAATACTCTGTCAACAAATTTGGTGACATATTTAGGAGTCATGGAGCTGTATAAGACCTATTTATTTAACCTGCAGAGACACTGCTACACAGGTAGCACATCTGATCTAACAGCATTTCCACAAAAAGGTGGTCTAGGTTGCAAGGGATTGACTGGTTTCATGTACGCTAAGGAAACTTGATCCTTTTGCGAAGACTTCTGATTTCTTAACACAGGCAAGCAACCATATTGCTTTCTAGTCAAGTGAATTAGGTAAACAAGATTAATTCTGTCCATATAGAAGCACATCAATACATATTCTGAAGCTATCTCAAATTCTGAACTTGGGTAAACCGCATCTGTGCTACTGTACTACTTTATTGTAATTCAATTTATGTTTCTCTACCAGCAATATCCCTTTACAGATATCAAATACTACCTTTTTTAAATTGCACTCAGGTGATTCCTGAAGAAGTCCCACAGACAGTCATTAAAACACACAGATCTCCCAGGAAGGCCACCTTCAAGCAGCCACCTCACTGCTCATAAGCACTCAAGCGCACACCAGGCACACTTGAGCAGCATAATCCTCACTACAACAGAAAACAAATCCTTCTCTGGCCCGCTCAGAGCTCCCAGCAAACCTAATTTAAGCCACATCCAGAATAAAATAAGAACTTTCCAAAGAGAGACACATACTGGTGTCACATCTCTATAATATCATTACAACTATCAAATGTTCACAATCATCTTGCCTAGGCTGCCTGTAGGCAAACCATAGAGGGGAGCGGAGCTCTGGCTTTGCATCGTAGATAACTGTACGTTAGAAATACCCAAGGCAGGTAAATACAGGGCCCCTCGCCTGGCCATCTCTGTTATCAAGAGAGTAGCCTCAGCTCTTAAACGTCAATTCTGCAGGTTGTGTTTGTTTGCTTTGTTTTA
>NW_010133124.1:0-1717 GCF_000699245.1 Pterocles gutturalis | reverse complement strand
CTGCCGGCACGGGGCGTTACCGCGCTCTCCCGTCGCTGCGCGGGAGGCCGCGAATAAATCTTCACGGAATCACAGAATGTCTCGAGTTGGGAGGGACCCACGAGGATCGTGAGTCCAACTCCCTCCTTCTCCTCGCAGGACTACCTGACACTGAACCATACAACCAAGAGCATGGTCCAAACGCTCCTTCAACTCTGACAGGGTTGGAGCTGTGACCGCTTCCCTGGGGAGCCTGTTCCAGGGACCGACCACCCTCTCAGTGAAGAGCCTTTTCCTAATGCCTGAACTTCCCCTGCTGCAGCTTCGTCCCATCACCTCGTGTCCTGTCTCTGGTCACCAGAGAGAGGAGATCAGCACCACCCCCTCCTCTGCCCCCCAAGAGGAGGTTTGTCAGCTGCCATGAGGTCACCCCTCAGCCTTCTCCAAGCTGAAAAAGCCAAGTGCCCTCGGCCGCTCCACCTCAGTCTTGCCCTCAAGGCCTTTCACCATCAAGTTTGCCCTTCTCTGGACACAGTCTGACAGTCTGATGTCCTTCTTACACTGAGGCGCCTAAAACCGCACACGGTGCTGGTGGTGGGGCTGCACCAGTGCCGTGCAGAGGGGGCAGTCACCTCCCTCACCTGGCCGGCTGTGCCAGGGCACACTGTGACATGTGTTCAACTTGCCATCAGCCCACACCCTGAGATCTCTTTCCATGGGGCTGCTCTCCAGCCTCTCGTCCCCCAGGTTGTACATATAACCAGGACCACCCCACCCATCACAGATGGAGAATTCAGCTCTTGATCTTGTTAAACCTCATGCAGTTGGTGATTGTCCAGCTCTGTAGTCTATCCAAATCTCTCTGTAAGACTTATCCTCGAGGGAGTCCACAGCTCCTCCTAGTTTAGTATCATCAGCACTTACCTAATGTACATTCAATTCCTGCATCCAAATAATTTATAAAAAACATTGAAGAGAACTGTCCCTAAAATTGAGCCCTGAGGAACCCCACTGGTGCCTGTCCTCCGGCTTCTCAATCTTTGAGAAAACAGAGGGAGAATTTCCAGCTTTGCCATGGGAACCCTGCAAGGTTTGGGGCTTAACTTCAGGTTCTCCATTTAGAAAGCATTTCCTTTCCTTTCCTATGCCAGGTGCCTCTGCCGTGGACGAAGCTTTCCAGAATGGGCCCTGGACCGATCCCAGAGCAGAGAGCCAGTGCAGGTCAGGGCAAGAAACAGAATTTACAAACCAGACCCGTTCCCTGAAATCCAAGTTTCACCCAGTCCTGAGACTTTCTACAATGGTTTGGAAATGCCTACACAAACTAGAGCAGACGCGACAGTGAACGAGGCCCAAACTCGGTAACACAGCGCTACGCTTGCGTTGACGTGTCATCCGACATGCCTGGAAACCAGCAGCTACACCAGGCCAGCGCAGTGCACAGGCCATTTACTGTGCTTCCACACGTTCGCTCCAGATGCTGCACGTGCCTTGGAGGGAGTCCTCTCACGGCTTTTGGTTTGCACCACTGCCCACAAAGCAGCGTATGTTCGGGTAGCTCTGAGGCACACACTCTGGTCACCACATCACCCCAGGCCTGCATTATGAAGTATCTCTGGGTTGTCACGGGGCCCCCCAGAGCTACAGTGACCACACAGCAAACGAGTAGGCACGGCGCCCCTCCGTGAGCCTCCGCAGCCCCACACGCCGGTCACATCCTGCCCAGCTTCGGCAGCTC
>NW_010133123.1:0-7019 GCF_000699245.1 Pterocles gutturalis | reverse complement strand
CGAGCCAAGGGCTAACCCACCACAGCTAGTTTTCCTAAAAACACAGGAAATGTTCAGGGCCATCTAAATTGAGATCTATAGGACAAGGAGAAAATACAAGGTGGGCATCATGGAGAAGTCCTGGAGCTGGAGGCTAGAAGGAGCTTAATTTGTGTGATCCTTCAGAGCAGTGGAGGGAATGCCTGTTTACACCATTGCCTTTTTTGCTTCTCTATTTATAAACTGGTGGAGAGAGGGAGGCTCTGAAACTAGGTGCTCCAATCTGTTCTCCAGAGCAGTGCCTCTCTGCCAGTGCCCTGTCTGTACAGTGTTGATGGTAAATAAAGAACTGACGGTACCAGCATGTGAAATGTGAGGGTGTCAGGGGAGAATCACATAACCGCTTTACAACTGGTTATTCAGGATGCAGCATCTTCTCCCTCCTGCTGTCAGTGATGTTGATCAGAGAGTTACTCAAAGTTGTTGTTTTTAAATAATCTGGTATTTCAGGGGTTTTGCACAACCTCAGCTTCTGAGTCAACCATGCCTGTTGAGTCCACCGATTCTCCAGCACTGAGGTCTGAACTTGAGGTCTGAGCAACCACCATGTCAACACAGAGAAAGAAAACAACAAATAGACAATAATGCAGTCAAAAACAAGGCAAGAGCACTGTAGAGCTTTTTAGGCTGTTTTATTTAATCTTCTCGATTCAGACCTTGAACTCCTGGGTCCACTTATTTAAGATTTCAAACTCTGGGTCAATGTTCTATATCTGTTTTCTATAGCCTGTTCTTGGTGTATGGTCTGCATTGATTTGTCACAAGAAAGATATCTGCCTGCTTACTTCATTCCATGTTTTCAACCTTGGGATGACAAATTTCTTTCTGGTTCCCCAGTAAAAGCCAAGACCCCACTCTCTGTACCTTTAATCTGCTGAGATAGCAACAATTCTTCCTCCCAAATATAGTTTTTTTGATGCCTTTCTCATTTCACAACAGTTGTGTAATGCAACTGCTTCATTTTGACTTCTGGAAAGTGAGCACAGAGGGGTGGAGCTCCTGTACTATGCATGGTCCTCCCTGGATATTGAGAAAAACTATTTTCTCCGTTACAAATAGTGTGTGAAGTGATGAGTTTCAACACTGACAAAAGAGGAAATCATACCTGCAAGATCAGGTAAGATGGGCTAGGCTTACAAAGAAATGTAAAGATGCACCTGTATGACTAACTAAAAGCTACAATAACACAAAGTTTCCACTTAACCAAACATAAATAATTACGGCATCAAATTATTTTTTAACAATTAATTTTAACTAACTTGTAATAAGTGTGATTCCAACAGAGAAGGTATAAACATCCCTAAATTTTTACCCAGACTTCCACTTGCTTAAAATCCACCGAACCCAAGGACTTGCAGTGGAAGTTTAAGGGCTGTTTTGGGGTGTTTGCATGACCCTGGGTTCTGAAGGATTCCAGGGAACTGTGTCCCAGACTTCTCAACGCTTATTAGGTATGCTGTGCTATCAACTGGCACGAAATCTCACAGAGTTGGTGGAGAAATTGTGTCTTGGTTTCAGGCCAGACTAAATATAGGAAAAAATATGAATGAAACAGACTCCTCCATTTTTCAGGATAACCATGAGGAGAAGTTTAACTTTTGGGGGACATTGTTCCTGATCATCCTTCACAGCCAAACAGACATCCCTAATAGAACACCACTTTATCTTCTTTAAAAAAAAAACCAAAAAAACCCCCAAAAAACCCCCCCAAACAAACAAACAAAAAACCCCAAAACAAAACAACCCCAAAACCACAACACTAGAACTAAGTAGCTTAAGAAAAATGGTTGTTACTTTGATGGGTATTTATTTAACAACTCATTTCATGATGGAAATCCCTTCATATTAGATACTTCTGAGAATTGTGTCTTCTGTCAGGCCAGTTCAGTCTCCAGAAAAGGCTTCTTCTTTTTGAGAAAAAATGTACTTTCTATTTTTGAATAAATGTAAAAGTGCCTTTCTGAAACTTTTTAAATCTTGCTGGAGGTATAAAACACGATATAAGTAGAAATGGAATTAATTTTACTCTAGATGCTAGATTTTGGCAGTCATGTTGTGAGTGTGCTGACTTAGGCTGTGAGCTCAGTTCAACACATGAAGTGTATCCCCTTGATGATGGCCTCCTTTTTCCCCTTCCCCTCACTACTGTTGGGTTCACCATTGTCCTCTACACTGGGGAGATGTATGTAAACCCTGCTCGGCAGTGACAGCAACGTGGTTTACCTCTGCACTGGGTGTTAAGGCAAGATTGCTGTGATCCCCTCCCTGCCCATCCCCTGGAAGGAGATTAGGAAGCAACTGCATGAGCCAGGCTCCAGCAATGTCTTTTCTCTGACAATGACAGAGAGGGGATGACAGGAACAGGAAAATCAGTTTCCCTTTTTCACATTATTCTAAGGACAATTTCCGCATGGTCTCACTTCCAAGAGACACTAAGCCTGGTCCAGAAGCCGCAGCAGCAAGGATGCAGTGACAGCCTGGCCACAGCAGCAAGGAGCTTGATGGTAGCTAATTTCCACTGCTCTGCCTGTGCTGAGCTCTGCCCGATCTGCCAGGCTGCTCCTGGTAACCAGCCTCACTGGCATGCTGCTGCAAAACTCTGCGTTTTGGGGTCTGTAGCATTGAAGTACTTTTAGTCTGTCAGTCTGTAAAACGCCAACAGATCTACAGATGAATGGACTGCAGGCTTCATGGGTCTGTAGGAAATGACACTGAGGAAACAACGTGCAGCATGCAGTGCTATGCTTAGCTCTGCCTGTCAGCTTCAGTTTTAGCTCTTTAATTTCCTGTAGCTGCAAATGATGGTGAAGGGCTGTACTACCATTTAAAGACTCTGCCTTATAGTACACGGTTATTTTGATCAGAGACTGTAGTTTTTTTATATCCATCTTTAGGATCTTGATCTGATGCTGGTCCTTGACTAAAGTCTTTAGAAGCTTTCCTATATTAAAAATACTAATTTTTTTATTAAGAATTCTTTTTATATTTAAGGGGTTTTAAAGATCTGAAGAAAATTGCTTGCCTTCTTCTAATCCAACAAGTGTTGGGAGCCACTGTGTTTCTCTCTAAAATTCACTGCTAAAGAAAAGTAATAAGAACTGGGTTGGGCCGGCCATATTTGATTGTATGGGGCATATGCATGTAGCGGTCTAGATGAGGTCTGTTTGCATTTGTTCTCTTTCTCCTTACTGCCTGCTAATCAATCCACTGGGTTATGTAAAATGGAGAGGGCAGAATCTTACATCTGTTGTGAAATTAAAGCCAGTGGTCAAAACACTGCATGGCCCTTTTACAGCGTTTTGAAGTCTCTCCATTGTCAGACAGGGTAAAATGGATTTTTGATGATCCCTTGTTTTTCTCTGGAATTTTTACAATAACAACTACTCTGTCTTCATGTCAAAAAAAAATGTTTTGACACTGAGTAAGCCATGCTGGAGATGATTCATGAGCTTTTACTTCAGTATGACTATTGTTGCATCCTGACCCATAGTTCCTATTTGAATTTGAATTCTCCTACCTCCATCATGGTAGAAATGAACCCTTTGTCTAGTGTAAGATCTTAGAAAAAGGATATTCCAGTGTAATGAAAATGCGCTATTTTCAGTGATGACAAAGCCAATATTAACATCCTTACCTAATCCTTTTATATACCTGGGAGTGTTTGCTGAGAGTTAGTCTTTACTTGACTATCTGTGTTCTGAGCAGGAGAAGATGAAAGTGAGAAATTGTCTTGTAAAAAACACATAGAAACACGTCCCTAAGACAAAATTTAAGGCAAAGAAGATTTTTCAAAGTGTAAACAAAAGTGTGAATCATAGCCAAAGGGTGTTAAGCTTCATGACTGTTTTTTACTTCAATTTGAGTAGCTGCACTTTCAAGCTGACTCTGAGTGACTAGGTATGATATTTCTATATCTTCCCCCTGGAGCTACGTCTTCATATCAGAGCATGGCTGAGCTCATGTTTAATAAGGAAAAATATTTAGCAGTAGTGATATAGCTTCCTACCTCACTCCTGCTGCAGTAGTACTAGCTGTATTAATACACATTTTAATACCAATTTTACACAGGTTGGAATGAAGATCCTGCAGGATCACGGAATTGACACAGAAGGAGTAGAAACTCTGCAGACACTGAGCAGTGGCTGTTTGCCCAATGTTTTCAACTACAAACATGATAAAAAATACAAAAGTAGGTGTGTTCATGTAATGTTCCAAGACAGAAAATAGCTTTTCAAACAGCTTTCCTTGGAAAATGCTGAAAACCCTGCAGGCTGTAGAAAGCTGATGGTTTAATAATTGAACCTATCTCTCTGTTGCACTGAATTGTGATATGCTGGACTCTGTATCCTTTACACCACCCTTTTCTCTATTGCTGAACACCTTGATCTGCAGCCTGAAAAGCAGAGAGGTAAAAGAAGTCTTGTGAAAAGCAGAAAAGAGATAAATGGTTTTTCAGTTAAACAATCAGAATCAGCTTATTTTTCCCTAACATTTCACAAATTGTGATTTTAGAGCCCAGAGTTTCTTGCCTCTTGTTCACTTTTCTCTTGATGCAGTGGGATGAGACTCACGTGATGCAAATGGAGATGCTATCACATGGATTTTCAATGTGATTTTTTTAAAAGTGAGGAATAAAATCCTTCACTATTGCCATCGGTGGGAAGCACCCACATACCCAATAATCCATCAGTGCATGTAGAAGTGGTGTTGTTTGCGAGAAGCTGACGGGGCTGGTAGTTGTGGGGTTTTGATTGAGGCTGCCAAGTGAACTCTGGAAGCCTGTGTTTGTGAGTCTGCCTGCACTGGGACTGAGTGATACCTCCTGCTGCAGAAGGGTCACACTCTTTGTGAGTGATGTAGTCTGAGTGAGTTACACAATGGTGTGCATTGGTAACAGCTGCATGTCACCCTCCATGTGCTGAGCGAAGCTCCTTTGCTACAGAAAGAAAAAAATCCACTTCAGAAATATGAGAGGATTCTGTAGCGAGTCTTAGAGGCCAAGTCCCTGAGCCTGTGAAACCCAATGCTTTGCTACAGGTTTTAATCAACTCAGTGTTTATTCAGAAAGAGACATAAATCCAGTGCCCCCAAAAATTAACCTTATTTTTGACTAGGACTCAAGGTCAAGTCTCAGTTAGCTCATACTTCTGGAAATGTTTCAGACAGTCTTTGCACATACATTTCCCCACCCACCCAGTATTAATCATACTCCTGCCATCTCAGGGTGCCAGAGTATCTCAGCATTTCCCAAACATAAAATTTCCTTTCTCTTCATATTCTCCAAGTTCACACACTATAGGCTGACACCCATAGCTATACGTAGCAAGTTTACCACTTTCCTTTCTATGGTATTTTCCTGAACACTGTGGATCTAGAACAGGCTGTAATGTAATACTTGGAAGATCCACACTCCCTGTAAAACAAATTTTGTTTGTAAACTTGTTTACTCTTGTTATTTGAAAAGCTTTTAAATGTGACCACTCAAGACTAACAAAGTAGAAGGCAATCAAAACAGTATCTCATATCTGCTATTTAAAATCACTTATCTTCAAGTCATCCTGAATTTTTGCACCTGACAGGTTTTGATGTTTGGGGGCAAAATGCCTACTATGTTGGCCCCCAGGTTATTTCCACTGCAGCAAATCTGTGGTGTTTATTTCCACCATATATATCTTGACACTCCTGCCAATATTGGTGACAGATGAAGGCCATTTCTGAGTCTCTAGGCATGCCTTGTGCTAAGGTGATCAGATTAAAAGTGAAAAAAAGGATAAGTGCTGTAAGGAGCCTCTTCCCCTTCTTAGTATGTGCTACGAAATGATGCCACCTGCATCAGGTCACACATGTCAATGCAGATGGCATGTCACCTTACATAATCTGTCAGGGGCTGTAGGATAGTAGGACACTCCCATCTGGGTCAGGTTATACAACAATGTGTCTGAGTCTCATGGCACCAACCAGCATCTGGCCTGGGTCCTACATGCAATGTGGATTGCAAGGATTCAGAGAAATTTGGACCTCTTGCAGTTAATCTATTAAAGTGTTTTACTTAAGATCTCCAACACAAACAATCACAATAAAGAACAAAACAATACACAAAGAATTACAGTAAAAGGTGGTGGCAGTGGCACGTTCAAGACAAGTACAATGAAGTACTTAACCCTGGGCTGGGTAATGATGCTGTGGAGCTCCACGCTGCAGGCTGGTTTGGATGCTGATGCTTTATACTGGGTCTCTGTAAGCAGGAGCACCATTTCTGAGCAAAATCCTCCTGTATACTATTGCTAACTAAAATACTCTTTATACAAGGTAATTAGACTATTATCAATACTAAATTACACAGAGGGGTGTGCTCATTTCTTACTAACGAACATCTTCACCTTTTTCTAGTGTTGCTACTTCTGACCGGTCTGACTAAAGTCCACCTGCTCCCCTACAGCTTTTTGTCTTACTTTATGAAGCTGCTTCCTTTACTTCAATTTTAAATGTCTTCTAATGGTCTCTTTTACCATATAATATACCAAGGACTACTGAAGGAATTAAGACTAAATAATAGCCACCAGAGCGTGTCTTATTCTTGTGCTAAGGGGCAGGAAATCAGTCTCTGAAAGGAATGCCAGGGAAGTTGCTCTGGACAACCTGTGGCCCAAGTCTGATGAAGAAAACCCAACTGCTGAACACAAGACTTTTAAAACAGGCTCCTCTTGGTCAAACTAGGACATCCGACTAGCCCCACAATCCCTTATTTTTTCCCTCCTGCTGTCCCCTTCTCTTTATTATCATCTTACACTTTATATAAACTCCCAGCTCAGACGGCCTGCTGGCCTTCACAAGGCTTTTGTGTCACATCATCCTCCGAACACAAACCCCTCTCGCTCAGGTCTACTAAAGAGCCGCCCTCCCTCTCTCTCCAGCGGGCTCTCCCCATGCTTCGCTCACCCCCAGCCGAGCCCCTTTTCTCTCTTTTCTCCCTCCCCAGC
>NW_010133122.1:15829-16090 GCF_000699245.1 Pterocles gutturalis | reverse complement strand
GTGAGGGAGGCTGTGCGGGAGCGTGCCAGGCGGGTCATGCTGGCCGATGGCACTGCATGGGCACAGAGAGACAGCTGGGGTGCTCAGCTCCCTCCGAAAGCTAGCGGGGCCCGAGCTGACATCGTCTCACGCAAGCAAAGCTGTCAGTCCCGCTCCTCAATGCGAACGACCCTGGGCACAAGCTTGTAGCATGCAGTGCTGTGACAACACGAGCAGCTCCAGGCTGGCAGGGGACAGCGGGGCAGGGACAGGGTGCCCTGG
>NW_010133122.1:15455-15779 GCF_000699245.1 Pterocles gutturalis | reverse complement strand
TGGGGACCCCTGGCCACCACGCTCCAGGGAAGGAGTGAGCAGGGATGGGAGCTCTGCCAGCTCTCCAGGGTGTGCAGGGAAGGTGACACCCTCCTTCAGCCAGGATACCGGGTGGGCACAGCTCCTGGGCAGCTGGAGGAGGGCACAGTGGGCATACTGGCAAGACTGTGCCTGCACAGTGGAGATGGCTCTGAATGCCATGTCTCAGTCCCTGGTCCTGGCTCAGGGGGCCATCTCAGGCAAAGGGCACCTGGCTGGGAAGGGCCAGCCCTGCACCCAGGCTGCTCCCAAAGGGGCCCAGGCAGCTCGAGGGACCAGGCCCAG
>NW_010133122.1:14777-15435 GCF_000699245.1 Pterocles gutturalis | reverse complement strand
GCAGCTCTGAGCAGTACCTGTGCCTCCACTCAGTCTCCGATCCTTCAGGTGTGTGACTGGCAGGGGTGGAGCGGGAGAAGGGCAGGGAGGGCAGAGAGAGAGCGTCAGCCGTGCTGGCCTCTCTGGAGGGCCAGGAGCCCCCACCCAGCCCCACGGTGCACGCACACGGATCTGCACGTGTGCACACAGACCTGCACACACGCAGACACGTGCATGTGCACATGGAGCTGCAAACACACACCTGTGTGTCCATGGACCTTCGCACACGTGCACGCACAGGTATGCACACAAACCTGCAGGCACACACATACACATGGGCTCGGGGACCTATACACACACGTATCCACACAGACTTGTGCACATGGATTCTGCATGTCTGTGCACACACACACACACACACACACAGACCCTGAGTGTGCATGCCCACACACACCTAAGTGTGCATGTCTGCACAGAGACCCTGCCCGCACACGTCTGTGCACGCACATGTGGCTGTGTGCATGCAGGGCCTGTACCCTCCCCACCCCTACGAACGCACAGATAGACATCGTGGACACCTGCACATACAACGCCACAGATGCACGTGCAGGTCTCCACCGGGACGGGCACGCGGGGGTGCCGGGCTCCTCTCCTGCAGCAGGGTCAGCACACACGCACA
>NW_010133122.1:10086-14652 GCF_000699245.1 Pterocles gutturalis | reverse complement strand
TAAGCCCCGAGCCACCTCTGGCAGCCCTTGCCCACCTCAGCCCATCCCTTGCTATCCAGGGCCAGCACCAGCGCATGTCTCAAGGCCCAGTATACCCATTTAACTGGGGATTTAATTGTGGGGGCTCACCTGTGTGACCTGGGGCAGCCCACCGGAGTCAGCCATCTGCAGAAAGAAGGTCCTGCTTAGTCTGGGAAGGTGCCTTTGCCACCCAACCCACTGGGAGGATTCCATTGCTGGGGCCACCCTGCCCTCCCCGCCCACCACCAGTCCCATGGCCAGGACGGACCTGGAATGGGGAGATGGGGACAGCCTGCAGCTCTGGGGCAGAGGACAATGAGGCACTTCATGGGCAACGGGGACCAGCTGGCTGCCCCCTGCCATCCGCCTACCTTCAGGAAGGTGGTGATGGTGGGATCCAGCTTGGAGTTACACTCCACCTGTGGGTGAGAGGGATGATATTAGCACCCTGGGGTGCCCTGAGCCTGGCTGCCCTTTTTTTTGGGTCCAGCCACTGGCACGTGGCCCAACACTTGGCACATCCCACCCCAGCTGGGTGGAAACAAGGTGAGCCCTGGGCCCACAGAACCACCGTCCCTCGCCATGGGACAGGGGGACCTTCCTCCTGCCAGGCAGTGTCTGGGCAAGGGGGGGGGCTGGAAAGGGAGGAGAGGGGGGCTGGTGAGGCATCCTGTGTGTCCCACACGTGTACAAGCACACAGAGGTGCTCATGTGCATATGCCTAGGGGTACACATGCTGGAGGAGAGGGTGGGTGATGCAGTTACACATTATGGACAAAGGTGGCCACCTGCACAGTACCTGTGGCTGATTTTGCAAGTGTGGACAACCCTGTGGACGTGTGCGAGCACATGCGTGTGCTAGCAGCTGTTTGTGGCCAAGCAAAGAGTGTGCCCGAGTGCTGACACATCTGAGTGTGCACCTGAGTGCTGACACATCTGAGTGTGCACCTTGGGAGCACCTCTGGGCATATGAGGAAGGGGAGGTTTTCCAGGTGTGGCAACCTTGCACAGATGCACATGCACACGTGTCCACATGAGCATGCTCCTGCACACAGGAGCTCACGTGTGTCTGAGCAGGCAGTGAACATGAGCATGCCCATGCGTGGGCACGGTCTGCGTGCCACCCCGCAGGAACTACACCATCACTCACCACCCCCTCTTCAGCAGGCGCATTGTCTCCCACCACCAACATCACGGGGCAGCTGGAAGTGAGAGGAGTAAGGGGCACAGTAAGGGCTTAGCCTGGGTGGACTCCACTGCCCTGGGACCCCCCGTGCCATGCCAACATGACTCTTACCGCAGTGTCTTGGCGTTGGGCACGGTCCCAGGCCGGTTGATGTCCAGGTCCCTGCGGCTGAATGGGGGAGAAAGAGGGCCAACGTGAGCCCGTGGGCAGATGCTGCCACCGATGCCATAGTGCAAGAGCTGGGGCACCGCCAGCTCCGGGAAGCAGCACCCAGCCCCACTGTCCTGGCACCCTGTGGATGGAGGACCCCACAGCCAACTCTGCCAAGACCTGAGCAGTGCCTGTGCTCTGGGGTGCAGCACCCAGCAGAGCAGGAAGGCTCTCAGTGCCCTGCATGCATGGGACAGCATCTCTGCTCCCTTCCCCAGGCCTGTGCCAGCACCCAGTGCAGGAGGAGACCAGGGATGTGCACCCACGGCCGTGGGCTCTGGGACATGGCCAGGCTCTGGCACAGGTACCACCACTCCCACATCCCTGGCCATCACCGGTGGCCAGCTCTGCGCTGCTGTGTGCCAGTGCCTGAGGGCGATGGCAGCACCCAACAGGGGTCAGGGTTCCCTTGGTGCCCTCGGAGCCACCCACCAGCGCTGCAGCCCCTCGCCCTGGCGCAGACAGGGGGGCAGCCCGCTGGCAGGGCTGCACGGGGTGCTCACCTATTGTACATGTTGAGGAAGAGCTGGAGGTTGAACTGGTTCACCACACTGCCAATCTGCTGCCGGTAACTCTGCACCAGCTCCGTGTTGTTCACCAGCTCTTCCTGTGGCAGGAGGGGATGAAGATGAGGGCAGGCCAGGTGCCGTGGAGACACCCCGCTCCCCCAGGCCTGCACGTGCCGCACTGGCCAGCGGGGCAGAGGGGGAGGATGCTGGCAGGGTGATGCTGCAGGCAGCACGCCCAGGCAGGACACGGGCACGAGTGACACACGTGCCAAGGCTAAGCCCAGGTCAGGCAGGAGGGGTACAGGCAGGGCTCGACTAACACCATCCCTGTGCATGGGGCAGGTCTGGCGGGATGCCGGATAGGGGGTCACCTGGCTGGGATGCCAGATAGGGGGCTGGTGGCAGAGGGTCAGGAGGTTGCCCAACCCTTACCTGGCTGAACAAGTGGGACAGGATGGGGTCTGGCAGTGTGCTGGTGAGGCCAGAGAGCTGTGAAGGGAGCACAGAGCATTACGGTAGGCTCCCCGCCAGGGAGCCACCAGTGCCAGGAGGGGGGGATGGAGGCCCTGCCCACCTTTGCAGCTGCCCAGTCAATCCAGCCTTTGCCGTTGGGGTCGATGTTCATGAGAACCAGTCCTTCAACCAGGTCAGGAAAGATGAGCTGCAGTGAGCAAGAGGGGTGATGCTCAGCAGAGAGGGGAGACAAGCCCAGGGCAGCCCCCCACCAGCACCACTGCCCACTGCCCAGGTGTTGCACAGGGCTGACGTGGCCCCATCATGGGAGCGATGGGAGACCTGTGGCAAGACTGCCTGGCCACCATGGCCATGGCACTGCCATCCCAGCCCCCCCATCCCTCCAGGAGCCTTTGCAGTGGCACAGCCTGACCTGGGGTGTCAGCTCTGGCTCTTCCCCATGCCCTGGGCTGACAGCAGCTATGGGCAACTCAGGGCCAGCCCAGCCCAGCCCCAGGCTCACCGCAAACTTGGCCAGCACGTAGGCTCCTGCCCCAACACCGATCCCAATCACATACTTGAACCTAGAAAGCAGAGAGGTGCATATGGGGGGATGGTGGGCGCCAGCAGGGGTTCCTGGGGCACCCCTCCACCCACAGCATGGCACACAAGAAGACATGCAGGGTGCCAGCTTACAGTGACAACTCCCCCAGCCCCAGACCCTTGCCTCCTGCCCATCTCCCTGCCCAGCACCCACAGCCAGCAGCTGTGGAGGAAAGGCTGACTCACCCGAAATGCTGCACCACGCTGGGTAGCATGGCAGCCAGCTGGTCCATGGATGGGTACTGGTACCTGCGGCACAGGGAGGCACAAGATGGAGTTATGGGACCTGCGCAGAGCGGGAAGGCTGGCAGCTGGGCTGCTCAAAGTGGGCAGGGAAATGCCACCCACCCGCAAACCACCCCATTGTCAGCCCAGGGCCAGCTGACTGCCAGTCATGCCAGTTTGACATGGTTCGGAGAGACCCTCAGGAGGTCACAACTGTCCAGGCGGTGACAACGCAGTGGGCAGCCCCTGAAGCTGGCACCTACCCCTGAGGGAACTGCGAGGCTCCTGCCTGCTGGCCCGGCGCATCCACGTGGCACACCACAAAGTGCTTCGTGATCTCCTGCATGTCCTCATAGTTGAAGAACGTGTTGAAGCAAAGCTTGTCTGTCAAAGGGCAGGCGGCAATCAGAGACACTGGCACAGGGGCCTGGTGGACCAGCGGAGCATGGAGAGAGGTTGCCTGCCTTCCCACTGCCCTTCAACCAGGAGGTGACGTGCCACCGAAGCCCTCCCATCCCCTTCCCTCCAGGCTCCTCGTAGAGCCACTGCAGCAAGGGCTGCATCCTTACTGGTATTGGGAGGCATGGGAATGGACGGACACAGCCAGGAGGATGAGGAGTTTGGGGTGAGCCTCATCTGCTCGGAGGCATGGGACTGTGCGATGCAAAGCCCAGAGCTGCAGAACCACCTGGCAGGCAGTGGGATTAGCAGCCTGGGGTATTATCAGCCCTATCGAAAATCCCAAGAAAGGGCTCATGCAAACATGGGATTTGAGAAACAGCTGCAAATCTCCCTGCTTGGAAACAGTCAAAGAAACAGCCCCAGCTCCGCTGAGGACAGGCCACCACCATTGCAGCAGGATACAGCCATTGCTGGGGCTTGGAAGGGTCCTTCCCCATGGCATTAGTGCCGGGACATCCCTCCCAAAACATGGGGGCAAGGCAGGTTGTAAGGTCCATCGCAACCCACATGACGCATCCCTGGACACAACAGTGCCGCTGTGATGGTGAGGCAGCCCACATGGCGTGCCAGTGACTCAGCCTCAGCTGCCAGCAGAGGGGATGATGCTTCTCCCTGCTCGCAGGGCACAGGGTATCCCAGCTCAGCCGGGGGGTACAGCCTGGGGCAGGGGCCTGGGGTGCGGGTCCAAGGCCGCAGGCTAACAGAGAGCGCAGGATTCCCACGTTCCCAGCCCCAGCTCAAGGCCCTTCCTTCCTTGCCTTTTTTCTGCATCCCCGCCATCTACGCCCTGCCACCAGCCGGGTCCATGTTCTGAATACCAATGGGCTGGTGGTGGCAGCAGCGGCTGACCCGGCATCCCTCACCTCCCATACCCGCTGGGCCAGGGGGGGGCGGCCA
>NW_010133122.1:8062-10075 GCF_000699245.1 Pterocles gutturalis | reverse complement strand
GCACCCTGCCAGTGCCTGGCCTGGGCTTTGGGTTCTGCTGAGCATCCCAACCCTCCTGGTGCTTTCAGACCCAGTGCAGCCTGGCCACCCTCCAATGGGAGGAGGCAAAAGAGCGGAGCCAGGGGCTTTGGCCAAAATCCAGCACCCCGTGGAGCCCCCAGGCTCGCTCCTGCCTGCCCCTGCACCCCACGGCCCAGGGACCAGCACTCACGGTTGAGGCCCACATCATGGTACGTCAGGATGGCCGGGCGATTCCCCTTGGGTGAGCCCCGGATGACCACATGCAGGAGCCCGTAGGGGGTCTCGATGTCATGTTCCTGGAGGAAGAGGAGAGATGGGGTGATGCCTGCCTGCCCCAAGACATCCTCTCCTGCCCCACCATCCCACCCCTCACCCTTCCCTGGGCAGCTGGGTCCCGTGTTTTTTGAGCAGCCATCCTGGGAAAACCCCCAGATCTGGGCATCCCGGCAGTGGCAGAAGGGAGGGCAAATCACGCACAAATGCTCCCAGCCTCCACGGACTTCCCCGGGGAAGGGGAAGGGTAAAGGGAAAGGGAAGGAGGACGGAAGGGGAAGAAGAGGGGAGGAAACAGGGAGGGGAGGGAAGGGATAGGATAATAGGATTTAGGATTGGACAGGTGTATGATAGGATGGGATCACAGGCTGGGATCAAGCGGCAGAGGTTTGGGATGGGATGGGATAATCCAAGAGGTCTCAGGAGAGGAGAATCAGGGGATGGGACAGGTGGACCACAGAATAGGACAGGAGATCTTCAAGGGGCCAAGACTGAGAGTGTTTTGGCAACAGGGTGGGGGATCACAGCATGGCCCAGTTGGCCAAACTGGGACAAACAGGCAGAGGTCAGACCCCAAGACACCACCCCGGGAAACACTGCAGCCTGATCCCAAAACAACAGCTAAAGTAACTTTAAAATCCCGTGGTCTGAAAGGGCTGTGACCCCACAGAGAGACCAGGACTTCCCCGTGCCTCAGTTTCCCTGGCTGGGAAGGCTCCAGCCTCATCTTCACAGCCATCATCCCCAGCCAGCAAGGGAAACTGAGGCTGCAAGCCCACATGCTGGCCAAGGCATCACCTGGGGACAAGGGACCAGGGGTCCCCTCCAGGTGCCCGTGCCTGCTGGCCAGCCCACTGGCAGTGACCTCGAAGCTGGGATCTGGCAGCTGCAGGAGCATCATGCACCAAGCAGGGCTGGGCAGGGGATGCTGGCAGGGTGCCCAGTGGGCACAGTCCTTGCCATGGGTACTAGCACCCCTGTGGATGGCTGGGCAGGAGGGAAGCAGGTACGTGGATTCTCCCGTGGGTTACATGCCACCAAGGACTCTGAAGGACATGCTCCTCTGGTGGGAGGAACCGCCTGAGGACAGGGTCTCCCCACTGCAGTGCCTCCCCCCACCTAGATCTCCTGTCCCCAGGGGGATGCAGTGTCTGAGGGCAGCTCAAGGGCTCAGCTCCCCAAGGGCGCTGGGCAGGAGGGAAGCAGGTACGTGGATTCTCCCGTGGGTTACATGCCACCAAGGACTCTGAAGGACATGCTCCTCTGGTGGGAGGAACCGCCTGAGGACAGGGTCTCCCCACTGCAGTGCCTCCCCCCACCTAGATCTCCTGTCCCCAGGGGGATGCAGTGTCTGAGGGCAGCTCAAGGGCTCAGCTCCCCAAGGGCCCCCCAACCCCAGCCCTCCTCCACAGCTGTCGCTCCACTCCCCAGGGCTGTATCAGGCAGCAGGCGATGAGCAGGGACATCCTCCCGTAACAACGGATGGGGAAACTGAGGCAGAGGAAGGGCCTGGCCCAAGGTCACAGAGCAGGAGGCATCCATGTGGTCTGAGCTTGGGCACAGGGCTGCCTCCTTGCCATCCCTATGCCCACGGTCCCCATCACAGCCCCAACAGCTCGATCTGCAATCTCACACCAAAACCACATGCCCAAGGTGGCAGCTCCTTCCACAGCATTGCTACCCCCCTCCTGCCCCGCCCCCAGCCAGGCACCTCCCTGC
>NW_010133122.1:5757-7884 GCF_000699245.1 Pterocles gutturalis | reverse complement strand
GTTCCCCGCTCGCCTCTGCAGTCCTCCCGCCCCGCTCCCCCCCCACCTCTGCACCAGCCTGTTGCCATCACCGCAGAGGCTGCAAAGCATCTGAGGGATCGCTTCAAAACAGCAAGAGACCCTCTCCCTCTGGAACTCTGGGGCTGGGGAAGGGGCAGCGTGCCCCCCCGCCCTCCCCACCCATCAGCAGTCAGCCCCAGCACACCTGCGCACTCCCCCCCAGCCTCAGCGCAGCATCTCAGCTGGGCTTGGCAAGGACGTGCTCAAGGACAACGCGTCCCCAAAACCTGCAGCACATCAGGGATGCGGCAGTGGGGCTGGGGGAAGGAAGGGCTCCCCAGCAGCAGGACCTCCCCCCCGCACCAACGCCCGCCTGGCCCCGGCCAAGCCCAGCTGGGTGAAAACGTCCAGCCTGCGGGAGCAGGGGAGGTTCTGGGGCAAAACTCCCAAGGAAGGGAGCGCAGCGACCACGGGAACAGTGGTACCTACCCCATCCCAGCACTCAGGCATGGCGAGGAGCCAGGTGGACGAGGATGCACGGGCAGGCTGGGCCGAGCACGGGGTCCTGGCGTGGGGCACAGCAGTGCAGCGGGCTGGGGCGAAGCAGAGGTCTGCGCTGGCTCAGCCCCTCGTCTGGATTTATAGCGGAGCTCCAGCCCTGCGCTAAGCCCTCCCTCTCCCTTCCCCCTCGCCGCGACGCGCAGCGCCGGCAGGTTTGGCCTCCATTGCGGGTGAGCGCTGCAATAGAGCCAGCACTCAGCCATTGGCTGCTGCGGGAATTATTCATGCTCCAATTGGCCCCAAATACCCTTGTTTATGAAGAAAAAATGCCTGGCACTGTGCAGTACCCGCTCCATCTTCCCTCCTTCGGCAGACTGAGTCAGGCAGGGATGCCTGGCCAGGGTTGCACTCGCACTCCTTGCAGCACACGCAGCACTGGCACGGCAGCGCCCAGCGATGCTCGCCTGCACCCTCACATCCACGCAGCTCTGGCCCCATGCAAACACAGAGTCATGCTTGAGCCTGCAGCCGCCCAGACCGAGGCCCTGCAGCAACACACGCATACCAGGAGGCATACACACAGCTCTGAATAGACATGGGTACGTGCTAAACACACAGGAGGATGCAGCAGGCATGCTCTGCGTATGTGCACCACCATGTACATACATGCACAGGAACACGTACCAACACAGGCGCCAGGCAAAACCCTGTACCCCCACATGTCTGTGCATGCAAACTTCAAAAAAATACATACAATGACCCATGCTGAAGCGCATGCACCCCACAAAATTTCTTGCACATACCCCCAACGGGGCTGGCCCCGTATGTCTGCATCAGTCTGTGTTCCTGTGCATGTATGTGGGTGGTCACGCAGGGCATGCCTGCTGCATCCTTCTCCCGTGTGCTTAGCATGTACGCCACGGCCATCGCTCATGGCCGGGGATGCACGACCATGTGCACATGTGCACAGAGGGGCACACGCATATACACACGTGGATGCTGCCCGGATACCTGTGTTACCTTACCCAGCAGCAATGGTCATCCCGCCTGCTGTGGGGTGCTGGCCCGCAGGGGATGCGCGAGATTTAGCCCCAACCTGGACATGGCTGGTGGCAGGAGGACAGACAACCCTGCATTGCTGAGGGGTCAGATCCTGTCCCTGGGCCCACATGTGCTGCGTGCACACACACGTGTTCCTGCATGCATGTTGACGGCAGGCAGATGGTTTCTGCCCTGAATCCAACAGGGCTTTGCAAGAGGGTGAGTCTGTCTGCCTGCAGCTCGCACCCATGGACAGCCTCATGCCACTGAGCCCCAAAAGCCCCCAGCAGGCTCTGGGTGCCATCTGCCTGCACCCTGCCCGTCCCTGCCCAGCCCAACACTGCCACCCAGCTCAGCACAACCTGCACCCAAGCCACTCCAGCATGAAGCTGAGCAATCATGGGTGGAGAAAGAGTCCCACGGTCCTTCCAGTACCTGCCCAAAGGGGCTGGAGAGCCCAGTGCTGGACCAGGGCAGCATCCAGCAGGGACACTCCAGCCTCTCTGCCCAGCGCAGGGATGGTCTGTGCCAGCCAGAACCTGCTGCCACCTCTGCGTCATCCCCGCCCCGGCAGCTCACGGCAGG
>NW_010133122.1:3459-5718 GCF_000699245.1 Pterocles gutturalis | reverse complement strand
CTGCCATCACCACCAGCACATGCACGAGCTTCCCCGCATGGCAAAGCCCCATGTCCTGAGCTTCACCCAGCAGGCTTGTGCCGGTGGAGTCTCTGATGTCTAATAACAGGGCTGAGCCACTTTTCCCTGGGGAGAGACCTTTCCCCGACCTGGACAAATGATCACCCAGAGGTGAAGGCTGAGCAAGGCTGATTCGGCTTGAATGGCATCACCACCCCATGGGCTACTAGCCCATCTGCCTGGTAGGTGGCCCAGACCTCTGGCAGGGCCAGGGCGCCCAGGTCCCAGGGCAGAGGCACGTTTCCCCCTGCACTCCTGCACCTTGGCTTCTGCCAGCAGCCCCGAGGGCTTTGCTTGGGCTGGCAGACGGGGGGCATCCCCACTCCCCCCTACCGCCTGGGCAGGCTAGAGCATCTCGGCGAGGGAGCCGTGACGCCGCTGGGAAGGAGCAGAGGGACAGCGAAGAGCGAAGCTGGGGGCTGGATTGAATTACCCCAAGGAGGTGAGCCTAGAAAATGGGGTAAGATCTCCCCGAGGAAGGGCAGGCGTCGCCCAGCCTTTGCAGGGAACCAACCTGGCAAGTGCCGGGGTGGGGGCAAGGAGGGGGTGGCCTGGCACAGCCTGGGAAGCTCATCCCATCCCCACCCTGAGGCTCTTGGAGGGGAATCAAGAGGGCACAGAGCCTGGCTGGCTTGGGAAAAGCCACCTTGATCCTTGCCCAGTTAATTTCTTTTAGGTACCAAGGGCATGCAGGCGCATCACTGTGGCATTCGCCATCCGGAGCCACTCCACCTGGACACCACCAAGGACAGGGGTCAGCGTCACCATGGGCCAGTTCCTGAAGTAGTGGCGTGCAAAGATTGTCCTGGGAGAGGCATTGCTCTTTAACATCCCCTGCAGCCAGCCAAGCCCTGCCCCAGCACAGCTGAGCGAGAGCCATAACTGGTGCCTACTGGTGGTGCTACTGGGAGCTCCGGAGAGCCCAGCACTGCTGCCTCCCTCTCCCTCCTTGCTTCCCTGTCCCTCCTCACCCTCACTTCAGTGACACCAGGAGGTTTGCTTTCCTCTCCAGTGGTCAAGGGGACCTGGAGCAAGCAGAGCAATGGAGCAGCTCTGACCCATGCACCCTGCCGCTCCCGGCCTCAGCATCTCACCAGCTTTGGAGCTGCTGGGAAGGGCAGCATTTCTTTTCCCCCGCTGCCATTTTTGACTAATTGTGTGGCCTCCAAGAGGGCCACCAGAAATCTCCTACTCTGTGAGCCCCAGCAGCCACCACCCAGCATCCTGATGAAAAGTCCTCACCCCTTGTCTCCTGCACCCTGCCTCCCGCCCAGGTGATGGAGACCGAGCGGGTCAGCCCCAAAAGCCTGGGCACCGCTTTGGGTCTGGGACCTGGGTTCCCCTGCCCCTCTCCCAGGATGAATGAAATCCAGATTTATTTCATCCTTGCAGGTGCTACTGTTTCAGTGCTGGACCTGGCAGGGCTCAGCCAGCAGCGCCTGAGCCCACCCTCCCAGCAGCCCCAACCACTGGCAAGCAGCAACATGCAACCTGAAATTGGTCACTGGTGTCCCCCAGGAGGGGGACAGGCAGCGAGCTGGTGTCCAGCAGCCCTGCTGCCCTCCCACCCCAGTCTCTGCGGGGCCAAGATGAGCTTGGGCAGAGGTTTGAGAGCAGCAAAGCCTAACACAGGAGCCAGGCACGAGCTGAGCCCCCAGGAGCCACGAGGCCACGTCATGGGGCTCCTCCAAAGAGGCAAAACAGAGGGACAAGGCAGGCAGGTGCCAGGCATGGGAGCGGAGGGGCCCTGCTCTCTGAGAGAGGTGGGTGGTACAGGGGACAATGCCCCCATCCCTCCAAAAAAGAAATAGGCTTTCAAATATCCTTATGTAAGCAGGGAGCTGGTATTGCCCAGGAAACCATTGCCATGGTAATGGTAGAGGGGCTGGAAAAGCAGCTCGGCCCTCCTGAGAAGAAATTGCCTGGTTTCAGGAGGTTTTTGTCCTCAGCCCATTGCCAAGTGCCCGCCAGCCACATCCCAGTGCCAGCACAGAGCATGCCTGGCAGCGTAACCCCCCTCCGGTCCCCTCCTGCGGGGACTGCGATGGATGCACAGCCCCCTGCACAGCCACCAGCCAGGCGCTGCATCCCCATGGGAGGGGGGCACAGCAGAACCCCCAGGTCTGCTCAGAGCCCCCCAGCCCCCTGCACAGCCACCAGCCAGGCGCTGCCTCCCCGCGGGCGGGGGGGACAGCAGCA
>NW_010133122.1:477-3442 GCF_000699245.1 Pterocles gutturalis | reverse complement strand
CAGGGGAGGGTGCCCCAGCAGAACCCTCGGGTCTGCTCAGAGCCCCCCAGCCCCCTGCACAGCCACCAGCCAGGCGCTGCATCCCCATGGGAGGGGGGCACAGCAGAACCCTCGGGTCTGCTCAGAGCCCCACAGCCGTCCCCAGCCACAGGCCACCAACCCACTCAGCACCCAGGGGTCGGGGGCACCTCCCATGACCGGTCCTACCTTCCAGTCCGTGTCCACAGTGAAGAGGAAGACATCCGAGTTCTCCTGGGGAGAGAAGGAGCCGTTGGGGACAGAGACATCCCCCCACCATCCCTCACTCCCGCGGCACCTGCCCCCCCTAGCTCACAAAGCCTTCTGACAGCACCAGCACCCGCTTGCTGCCTGGGGCAGCGCTGGAGGCAGGGGGACGTGGTTCCCACATGTGTGCATACGTCCACACAGACCTACAACACCTGCACACGCGTGCACATACTGCCTGCATGTGTGCACACACACGTGTGTATTAGTGTGTATGGGCAGCATCACACACGTCTGTCATCACACCAGAGCAGAACCCATGTGTGTGGTTCGATACCAGCACACGTCTGCAGGCACGCATGCACCGAATAGCAACACGTATGTACACACACGTGTATCCAGTACCAGCACACATCTGCATGCACGCATGCACTGAATAGCAACACATCTGTGCACACAGGTGTATCCAGTACCAGCACACATCTGCACGCACATCTGCACCAAACAGCAACACGTATGTGCACACATGTACCCAATACCAGCACACGCCCCCCCGCCAGCTCCCACTTAAGCACTCACGTCCTGGCACCCCGTGAGCAGGGAGCAGCACCGGTGTGCTCACCGGACTCACCAGCTCAGTGTCCTGGCCCCGCAGCAGCGGCTTCTCCTCGGTGAAGCGCAGCTCATGCAGCCCTGCCATGGTCACCTCCTGCAGCAGCAGCCCTGTCCAGGGCAAGGGACGTGTCAGCACCCTTGGGGACCCACCTTGGTCCCCTTTGCCCCAGCCTGCTGGAGCTTCCTGGGTCTCCCTGCCCAGCTGGAAGCAGGCACAGGGCAGGCAGTGCCTGGAGGAGCTTGGCTCCCAGCTCCCACTCGGGTCCACTTCTCCCAGTTAAGAACAGACGTCTCCAGGGCACGGTCTTAGGCAAACTGGGAGAACAACCTGGTCTGTCCGTGCTGATCACCCCTGTAAGCACTCAGCCCAGGGCAAGAACATCCCAGTTCCCACCCCAGCTTCCAGCATCGGTCAGAGAGAGAAAGAAAAGCCAACATTTTGGCTGGTTTTAGGCTGCAGACAGGTATGGGTGGGTGCACAGCCAGAACAAGGGGTGACGTTTCTCAGCTGTGTTGGGAGGCAGAGGGATGCTCCAGGCAGTCAGGGAGCAGAGAACCTGAAGCAAACCAAATGTGAAGCCTTTACTCCCAAACTCTTCTCGCCTGCAAAGCAGGCACTGGCCAGCTGGCAGCCCAGCCCCAGGGCTTCCAGGGACAGACATCACGGTGGAGCCAGCATTCAGCAGAGGTGTGAGACTGGATGCTGCTGGCCAGGGCACCAGGACCTTGTACCCTCCCACCCCCCAATACTGGCATCTCCAAAAACACCCCCAGGCACAAGCCCAGCAGAGGGGAGCAGGGGGATGCCTGCGCTGGCAGCAGCTGGCTGTACACAGAAGGTGACAGACATGGGGGGACACATGGGACAATCCAGGCTCCCCAGTGTATGGACGGGGTGTGCAACTGGCAAGTCCCAGTGCAAGGGGATTATCTGCACTCAGGCAGGATCTGGACCTCGGACGTTTGCTGTTGCAGCCCCTATTTCCACCCCGTCCCCGAGGCCAAGCCTTCAGAGAAGTTGTTGCTGCTCCAAGCAGGCCAGCACCAGTCGCACACCCCCTCCACTCGCTACCCACCCACCCTTTGCAATCTCCCCGGGGACACCGGGAATGATACAGGGCCACACCAGCACTGCAGCAGACACAGACCCTGCTCCATCCACAGCCTCAGCCAAGCCAGCGCCAAGCTTTGTTCACCTTCAAACCTAGGTCAGCCCAGGTTGGTGGGCAAGCAATGCCACAAGCATGGCGAGGTCACTGGGAATGTGGGAGCTGGTCATAAACTCCCTTCCAAAGCTGCTCATCCAACCGGGTTTTCCATTCCAAAACCAAGCAGGCTGTGCCACCTGGCTGCCTTCTGCAGAGACCGCACTTTGCTCCTTGGGAGCCATCCAACAAACCAGAACTGTTGGAAGGGAGAAATACCACTGCCAAGCCTCCCGAGAATCCCAGGGCACCCAGCACCGGGGTTCTCTGCATCAGCCCCTGCATGTCCCACCGCACTGGGGGAGCCACACAGAGCCCCGGTGGGAAGAGGTGCCAGCAGCCCCATGGAGAGGCACGCATCTGGGGCGTGCTGCTCCATGTTGGGTGGCTTGGCACAAGGAGCCAGCCCTCACCTGGAACCCACCAGCACGGCCAAGATGACACAGCCTGCACAGCCACCAACCCTGCCGTCCCCTAGGGCATGATCCCAGGGTTAAAAAATGGAAGATCAGCCTCACCGGTAGCTGGGTCTGGAAGAGACCAGGAGCGTCCCACGCTGACCACGCCAGCCTGCGGTGTGGCCACAGCTCCAGGGCGCTGGGAACAGCACTTAGCATATGGTGAATGCCTTTATTAATTAAAGCCTCCAGCTAATATGGGAGGGCGGGTGGACGAGCAATGAGGTAAGGCCCTGTGACCTTGCTCGCACAGTGGGGGGAAAGCTGGCTCACGAGGGACGTGGCAGAGCCCTGCGCCAACCAGCGTCCTCAGCATGGGATGGACGGTCACCTACAGCGGTGCTGAGCGTGGGAATGGAGAAGGGACCGGTACGTCAGGGAGTCCCATGGCTGCAACAGCTGGATCACAGCTGGCTTCCCGGTGGTGCTCTGCTCACCGTGCCACCCCACGGGTATCCCCCT
>NW_010133122.1:0-395 GCF_000699245.1 Pterocles gutturalis | reverse complement strand
CCTAGCCAAAACAACTCGGCTCCCGTCACACGCAATGTGGCTGGCAACGAGCCCTTTCCCCCTGCAGCTCGCCCCAGCGCTCCCCAACAGCACCCATCTCCAGGGTGCGATCCCAAGCACCCCCATCTCCGCTCCCACTCTGCCTTCCCAGTGCAGTGACACCATTTCGGGGGCACAGCTGGGAGGGACATGCCTCCTCCCAAATCAGTCCCAAACCCAGAGCGACGTTAAGGCTCCGTTTGGGACTCGCACTGCACCTTGCCAGGGCCCCAGCATACATAGACGGGGTTGGAAACAGCCACGTTGGCTTCCCTTCCCTGGAGATCCACAGCCCAGTGTTGGCTTGTTGGAGGAGAACTGGCTTGTGGCATGGAAAGATGCTATTATTATTATTA
>NW_010133121.1:0-10921 GCF_000699245.1 Pterocles gutturalis | reverse complement strand
CCGCCCGGGGCGGTGTGGGGCGGTCAGTCCGCCTCCCGCTTGCTGGGGGTGCGGGAGTAACCGGTGCCTCTGGCAGTCAAACAGGCGAGCGTAAAAGTTCAGCTGAAAAGCCAAGTCCTGCTGGAGCTCACTAGAGAGAGACTGAGAGGGAGATGGGGAGGGTGGAGAGGAGCACAGTGTGGTGTTTCTCCAGTCGTGTGCTTTTGCAGCAGCGACAGTGTCGTGGGTGAAGTGTGTGTTTCCCACCTGATGCTGCGGGGTGAGGAGCCTTGCCTCCTGCCAGGCCTCGCCCTTGGATCCCCCTGCGGGAGCGGGATCAAGCCTGAGGTGGAGGGCGGGCATGGCGAGGGAGGGTCTCGTCAGGGCGGCCTCTCCTGCGGCGGGATGAGTGTTTGTTCGCAGCGGTGCTGGGGAAGTAAGTGCTTTTCTCAGGGGGATGATAAGGCGCAGCTAGGAGAGCAGGAACTCTTTCTTCATGTGGCTCGGAAGCCCTCAACACTTCCTCTTTCTGAAGCGTGTTGCAGGGGCAACGCCAAGTATGGTGTTGGAGTTGCTGCTAGCGCTGTGAGGACTGGTTGTTGGATCCTGTGTGTTGTTTTGGACACTGTGTTACAATCAATACTCATTCTTAATGTGATGGGTTTTTTGTTAGATGATTACTGGTGAAAAGATTAATTTCTGTAACAGGTAGTTCCTCAAAGGCAGCTTCTCCTTGTTTATCTGTGATCTATAGCACAAAAATCCCCCATCGCATGGTATTAGCCTTTAAATGTAAGATGAAAACAAATATTTGTCAAGCTTATTATATTTACATTATTTCAATTTCTTTTTTTTGCATGAAGATTCTTTAGGAAGGTGAGCCAGTAAAGCTCCGATCTGAGAAAATTGGGTTGTTTCCTCCCCTCGAGCCCCTAGCTACCCATAAAAGATATATAAGTAATTGCTTTTGCTTTGGTATATTCAAGCGATGAACAAATGTTCTAAAAACTGCCACTTTTTTTTTTTTTTTTTCAAACTAAATGGAATATTAAAACCAAAATAGTATACTCTGTGGTAGCAGTTTGTTTCCTGTACTGGACAGATGGCAGCAGTAGAGCACTAATCTCTTTGGGCAGCTTTCCTTACGGTAGAAGAGCTAGTCAGAAAGGCAGAGTGTGGTGGTTGGTCAGATGGCATCTCAAAATACTGAACATATATTCAGGTATAGTTAGACAGGAGTTGTTAGACCATGTGTATATATGAAGCATCTAGAAGGCTTGGAAATCTCGTAAGGGTGAGGGGAAGAGTGTAACTGGCACTCTTGTAATGGCTTATTTCTAACCTTTAGGGTTGTGATTTAAAAAAAAAAATCTTCTTAAATAGAACTTGTGTGGACTAGCACTTATATTAGCAAAATGATCTACTGTTCAGGATCTGTATCACCCGAGTGGATGAATTTATGTATGACTTTTACTCTTAATGTGGTGTAAAATAGCGAGTAGAGAGGAAAAGGCTGAAAAGACATTGACTTGTAAAAAAGATATAATCAGAGAGCTTGGAATTCATTAAGAGATGAAATGCTATACAAAGGTTTGCAAAGTGAACGACATACCTTAATGTTGTTTCAGGTATTATATGGATGTTTATGGTATGTGAACCCATAATGCATAAAATTGTTAAATTAATGCTGTGCAATCATAATTCTTCTTGATTTATTCTTCTGAAAACTTAAAAGGATTCTAAAATATTAGTACAGCAAAAAACTGTTGTGGTTAAGCCCATTTAAAAGGTTACTGCTCAGAGGAGCGCTTACCTTTCTCTCCACTTCAGCCTTGGGGGAAAAAGGCTAGGGAGTAAAACATCTCCTTGCCTGCCCTCCTCTCCATCCCAGGGTTCCCTTCCTTTTTCCTGCACCTGACCTTTGTGCTCATCGGACACATCACTGGGCTGGTTCAACACACTGAAGTGGCAGAAAACTAAACTCCTGCAGAGGGAAAAACATGCTTCCCCTGTTGGGGTGAGTGAGTGCTGCAAAAAGTCTGAGAATGGCTAGAGCTGTGTCAGGGTGGGAGGGGGTTAAAGCTCTCAGTGCAGATGGAAGTGAAAAAAAAAAAAAAGGCACAATGGGAACTTCCCTTTTGGCCCACCCTTGGCCCTGATAGCTGTTCCAATTGTTCAGGAATCTAGAATTTTATCCGTTTTGATTTAATTGTCTGGCTTAAAAACAGTTAGTTGTTCTGGAATTTCCTTGACTGCACTAGTACCTTATCCAATTAAAAAAAACCCCTCAAACAAACAATTGTTTGTAGTACTTCGTAGTAGTACTTCGGAAGATAGGGAGGCAGAGTGGAAATTAGTGCTTGGATTGAACAATATAGTTGAGGGTCAGAGCCTGCATAAAGTAGCAGAAAGCATATGTGCCTGTGTCTTTTGATATGTTTATTTTACACAAGGGAAGGGTAGTCAGGAAATAGTACCTGGTTGAAGAAGAGAAGGAAAAAGGAGTTTGTAATAGGCAGGAATGGATGAAGTATTATGAGAAATTCTGGATTGATTTGTGTTAGTTTTTGTTTTGTTTTCTTCATGTGTATCAGTAGTGACTGTCTGTTAGACCCGTCAAATCTTTGTAAAGTTGATCAAATCTCTATTTCATTAGCAACTCTGCATGCCAGGTGTTTCAAAGCACAACTATTATTTTAGCATCTTGTACTATTATTTACCTAGCCACAACAGTAGCTTATTTAGAAACCAATATGAGAACTAAGTCCTACAAAATCTTTTTAAATTGAAGACATTCAAATACAAAGGATATCGATGACAAACCTGGTCTTCTACCAAGAAGTCATCACATAACTAATGAAGCACAAATGCTGTGAATTTCTGTAAAATGCTATTTCCTGGAAAACCAGGTTGAGGCAGGTATATGTGTGTGTATATATATAAAAAAATAAAAAACTTACTGTACAGCAAAATACAGTATTACATGTTCCCCTTCATTCCATTGCAGTTTGTCCGGTTTTCTATAACCTGAAAAAATGCAAACTGATGTCTTCACTTTTTTTTTTTAATCTCCTCAGGTTAGTTATCCCTCTCTGCTCTGTTCACGTGCTTAGCCGGTACTGTGCACAATGTTGCCAGTACTGGCTAAAGACTTGGACCGAGGGATATGCATAGGAGCATGGGTTGGCAAATGTGATGCTTGTGGGCTGGGAAAAGATGAGCCTTCTATGAAACTGGATTAATTTCTCATATTTTTGGTGAGTTTAGATTTTTAGCTTAGGGTTCTAAATTTGTTTGCATTCTAAATACACTCAGTGAATTTCTCTGTTGTTCTCTTATGCAGTCGGGATTTAATGTATGTTCTCGGCACCTCAGAAACTGTGGCAGTAAGATCTGCTGCTCAGAGGCAAATTACCTTCTTGTTTGTTTGTTTTCTGATCCAGTCATCAGATTAAAGGCATCAAGCTAATACTTGCCAGGTCCTTCTCCAGATCACACAAGATTTTTATAAACCTTGTCCCATCTTAACCCTATCACCTTTTTTCCCAAACTGAAGACTCTTACTTAGTCATTCTTTATACATGGAAGCTGTTCCATACTTACTAGCCTACTTTCTGTCTTTCTCTAAACTTTTTCCAGTTCTGTTCATTTTGAAATGAAGGAAGTTCCAGAACTGCACATGATAATCAAGTTGTGAACAAACAGTGGATTTTTTTTTTTCATACGGTTCTCTAACATGGACTTTTTTTCCCCCTTTTCATTCCTGATGTGCAGGCTGTGGTTTGAAAAGTGATTATTGAACCAGTGTTTTTATGAAACAATTATAACTCAAGTATCTCATTCATGAGAGGTAATGATCAGTTGGAGCCCAACTGGTTTAGGATTTTTTTCCTTCGTGTATGTATATATCTACTCTTGAATTTCTATGACAAATTTTGCATGTTGGTTTAACATTCGTTTAGTCTTGGAGATCTGCAGCTCTCCACAGTTGGCATGTGCCTTGACTATCCTAAATAACTTCAAATAGTTTCAAACTGTCCCATTTCTGATCACCTGATGGTTTTTATTTTGGTTGCTGTTTTTTATTAATGTGTGGAACAGTACATGTCTCAGCAGAACTTCAATGACTATCTCTGTCTCTGAGAGTAGACCGTATTTGTCTTCTATTTTGTTACTCAGTTATTTACCTCTGGCTTTATCTAATATGTTCTCTTTCATTCTGTGGCTGCTTTATTCCCCTAAGTATGTTCAGAGAAGGACTTCTTCAAAACCCTTTTGGAGATCTTGGCAGACTGCATAAACTGGGTTTCCATTATCTGATGTGAAAGAATCATTGATTCTTTCAGTGAACTCTTTTAGATTTGTGAGACAGAAACTCACTTTAGAGAAACCACATTGATTGTCCTCTCCCGCCCGTCCAATGTCATATTTTCTATTCCAACATTGTATTATATAATATTATTCCTGTTGCAGGTAAACACATACCTGACATTTGGTCACAGGCATGGGAGTCACACAGGGATTTTCTTTGCCCTGAGGGTCATTGGCTGTCCAGGTCAACTCCTGATGTGTGCCCAGCTCTGCCAAGATGCTCTAATTGAGCCTTTCACTGATTAATATAGTTACATGTATCATTGTGAATGTGTTTCTGTTAGCTATTGATAGCTGCAAGAGAAATAAGGACAAATAAAGGAGGCAGAGGTAAGGATAATTAACTTCACTGTGGAATAAGTGGTCACTTAGCATTTTGTAACTGTTTAAACATTTATTTTAGACTGTTGCAGTTTGACCTTTTTTATGGAGAAGATATTAATGCCTGAAATGGACAGCAAATTATTATTTTTACTTCATTATGTTGATTTCATGTGAATTAAATGCTAACATTCCCTTACTGTACTTCTTGCTTGAGAGATAAATGTAAATAATTCTAGTCATAAAACAACTTGAGAGTGAATATTCCAGTTGAAAGTAATATCAAATATAGTGATCTCAACCCATATGATTTTAACATCTCTGATCCTGTAATGAAAATGTTATTACTGAGATTTTTTGATGTCTTATTGATGATATTTCTTTTGGTGATAATACTTTTGCGGCCACCAGAATACGGTGAGTAAAGGTCTTCTGGTATAACCAGTTTTTACTGTTTTTCATAACAGAACTTTGCTTGTAATGTTTTGTTATCTTAGATGACCGTTATGTTAAAAGCTCACAGGTAAGCATTGTAAAGGCTGCATTTGGTAAAGGATATACTTTGTTACAGCATAGCAGATCTTATAAGCTGCTGCTGGGGAAAAAAAAATATTCAATTGTCCTCAGTGGTACTGCTTGTGAACTGTTTCAGGGAGCCAAGTCGACAGGAAACTAGCTGTGACAGAAAAACAAAGTTGTTTTAAAAAGCTTTATTTCTTTGGATCAGCTCATTGCAGAACAACAATATTGTTCCATCCCCACCCCAACAAGGAAAACCACCCCTTTTGACAGCACTGACCTGATTATTTTTTCCTGTATCTTTGAATTATGTTGTTAGTTTATGTAAAAATAGATACTAAGCCATGAGGAGTGAAACAATTAGTGCTATTTTTATTTCCTCTCTAGACTAATGAACCATAGAAGGTTATCACGGGAGACTTACTTTCTGAATCCAAGTAGAAATGTTAAAGCTTGAGGGTTCCCGCCCTTAACAAAATGTGTCAGCTCCAAGACAGACCCATCACTGTCCAAAGCTGAGCCCATTGGTGATGTTGGTAAGAAGGGGTAAAAAAAAAAAAAAAGCTGAACAACAGCAGCTAAGAGGAGTGGGAGAAATGACTACGCAGACACAAAGACCAGTGTGGAAGGGGAGGGAGGAGGTGCTCCAGACACCGGAGCAGTGATTCCCCTGCAGCTTATGGTGAAGACCATGGGATGCAAGTTGTCCCCCTGCAGCCCATGGAGCAGATATCCACCCTGCAGCTCATGGAGGACCTGGTGCTGGAGCCGGTGGATGTGTCCTGAAGGAAGCTGTGACCTGTGGAGAGCCCACGCTGGAGCAGGCTCCTGGCCGGAACTGTTGCTCGTGGAAGGGAGTCCATGCTGGAGCAGATTTCCTGGCAGTACTTGTGACTCTGTGAGGAGACCCAGCTGGAGCAGTCTGTTTCTGAAGTACTCTACCCAGTGGAAAGGACCCATGCTGGAGCAGTACTTGCAGAACTGCAGCCCATAGGAAGGACCCTGTGTTGGAGAAGGTCATGAAGGACTGTCTCCCATGGGTGGGACCCCATGCTGGAGCAGGGGCAGAGCGTGAGGAGAAAGGAGTGGCAGAGACAGCGTGCAATGAACTGACTGCAACCCCTATTCCCTGACCCCCCCTGTGCTGCTTGCAGGGAGGAGGTAGAGAAGTTGGGAGTGATGTTGAGCATGGGAAGAAGGTGGGGTGGGAGGGGAAGGTGTTTGTAGATGTGTTCTTATTTCTCATTATCCTACTCTCTTCTTGATTTACAATAAATTAATTTCCCCAGGTCAAGTCTGTTTTGCCCATGACAGTACTTGCTGAGTGATCTCCCTATCCTTTTCTCAACCCATGAGCTTTTTAATCTTACCTCCTTCCCCTTCCCTGTTGAGGAGGGGGAGTGATAGAACAGCTTGGTGGGCACCTAGCAGCTAGCCAAGGTCAACCCATGACATGAAATCTCTGAAAAACGGAAGTCCCTCTGATTTCATATGCAAATTTTCAAGTAGTTGCCAAACTGGATGAAATCTTGATACACTAGGTTGTGCAATGCTAGGTTCTTGCTAAGCTGCCCTGACCCTGCTTTACAAGAGTTGTAACTGTTTCTTTGGCAGCTTTTCAACTCTCAGAATTGCCATCCTTGAGTTTTAGGGCATCAAAAATGTCGACTACTTATTTTTAAAGGTCTGATGGTAGTCTTCAGAATTGGGTTCATGAGCAGTTAACAGCATACAAACTTAAAGATGGTCCCTGAATAACTCTCCTCTTGAGTTACAGATGTAGGCAAGCATGGCTTAATAATGTCTGTGTCAATCAGACAGTGTTTATTACCTGCTTCCTGATTTCAACAGCTAGCATTCTTAATTAGGTAACTCAATTAGCTGTATCTTTTAGCTAACTCATAGCAGCAAAAAATAAGCAGCAATCAAACCTGTTTAGGGAATCATTCTGGGAGCCTTTGGGAGGTGAGATGTTGAGTGGTAACTGCTTTGCAGAAATGGATTATTTTTTTTTAAACTCATGTATCTTCTGAGGAAAAAAACATCACATCTATTTCTGAAAGAAGATTTTAAACTTGTTCTGTTTCTTGCCTTCTGACAAGGGGCACACAAGTTTGAAACTTTTTAAAATCAAAAGCATCTTCCTACGAGCTTGCTTTTTTGAAGAAAATATAACCTTTTAGCAGATTAATTCCAGTCTCAAAGAATGGGAAGCTTGTGTATTTTTCTTCTAGCTTCAGAAAGGGAAGTTTAGGATTTACAATTTAATGCAAGCTCTTTGTACATAAAATCAATGTTTATAAATCATGGTTAACTTGCTTAAGATCTGCTAATACATACTTGATGTGTAAAATTGGCTTTTTAAATAGTAGATCTTTGGAATAGGTTAATACTACTTGTTACTAATGGACACTGATCTGCTTAGTGGAAGTATTTTAAAGTGAATTCATGTGGTGGGAGGAAAACTTTAATGTATTTGTTTTTAGGCGAAGAAGTAACTTGATCCTACCCATTTCACTAAGAATGGTGTTTATTGCTGAGGGAAATCCTCCAGCTTAATTCTCTTTAGAGAGTTCTGTGACTGTCATAGAGTTTGGTTGTGTCACATGCCTGCATCACACTCCATGAAGCCTTAATGACTTGTTTCAGGATTAATCCAATACTAGTAAGAAACAGGATTTGAGGTCTTACACAAAGCTGGGAGGAAGCAACCGTCAGTTTCCTCCTTCAATTCTTGATACGTGAAGAATCAGCAAAGGGGAATGAAATGATTTTTCCTTAATCATGAGTGAACAAGATCATGAAGAAAGTGGGCCTCATACAAGTGAGTCTCTTTAAAAAACAATACCATGGTTCTAATGACTCTCTTACTGAAATAGCAGGTTCTGTACTTCCAGCTATGTTATACAGAATTTCTAAAGAGCTTTTGCAGTGTTTTCATTAGAAGTAGGCTGTACTTGATTCTAATAGTAGCCTAAGTAAAGGAAAACTGAAATTTAGTGGTGTTGATAATTTAAGTGACGGATGTAGTATTAGAATCCTCCATTATGCAAGGGGGTTTACAAGGAGCTTAAGTACACCTTGTTCTGCTTTTCAGGATAACTTACATAAATTGTGCTAGTCATTGATAAAAATAATGCAAGAAAATTATGATATATATATTTAGACATTTCTTTACTAAAAAAAACCTGATAACCTGCAGCTTTGAACTAGATTGCACTGAATTCTTAAACCCATCTGATGCAAAAAATTTAGAGGCAAGATGTGTTCAAACAAAGTTATTGATGCAGTTTCATAATTTGAATTAAAGCAAGGTAGTGGCTTTTGAAAACTTGAGTTTATGTTAGAGCTCTAAAGAATACTTCTATATATTATTGGATTAAGAGCGGTAAGAAATGACATTTTTAAGGTTGTCTGAGTTCTCTTTAGTTGCCTGCCAATCAAAAATTTGGACACATAGGAAGTAAACATGCATGATAGGGAAGACAGAATGACAGTTTTTGCCACAGGCAGCTTTCTAGGGCGTGTCACTTCTGTACCTAAGTGTAGTGACTTTTAAACTTTATGTCCTTTTACCGTAAAAAGTTTTTATTTACGTGAACAGTAAGTTATTTACCATTGTGCAAACAGGATCTTTCCATATGCTCAGTCTGTAGTTATTTGTTCTTCATGTGACCAAATACTGAATTGAAAATGTTACCATAGTTTTAATAAAAACTGTTATTTTTCACCTGTATCTGGCTAACCGGCACCTCCTTCAGGGTGCGTGGACTGTGACTAAAAGTTGCCCTTCACATTTCTGTGAAGTACTATTTTTCAGCTGTGTTCTGCTTTCAGACAGCAGCATATAAAGTTAAAAATTTCTAGTGGGAAGCAAAACTTTTTAGTTTTACACATGTACTTGTTTAGAGAACAGCTATACCTTACCAGAGTGAAAAAAAAGAATCTGCTTTTATTTTTCAGAATGATGTTAAACTCTTGCAGCATGACAGGAGACAGGTGCTTGCTTTTTTGGACAAAATGTGTTTGAATACAAAGGCAAATAAGAACATTTCTTGAATGTGAACGCTAATGATATAGTGTGGGACAGTGAGGAAGCAGTGAATCTGGAAAGGATTTAGGGGTCAGACTGGAATAGAATAGCAAGAGCTTGGTTTAATGCTGTGGTAAAGAGGGCTAGCCTGATCCTTGGAGCAGAAAGGTGATGATTATACTTCTGTAAATAGCATGATCGAGACTGATGTTAGAAGGCTGCATTCAATTTTTTTAAAGTTTGAAAATTTTTTTGCATAACTTAAACTGGAGAGAATGTTGCCACAAAAATGATGAATGGTTAGGAAAATGTTTTATAAACTTAACTGTTTCAGTTTTTCAAAAGGAAGCTTGAGATTATTTGATAAGTCAAGGTACCTTCACAGACAGAAAATACTAAGTGTGAGTGGCTAAATTTGGAAGGTGTACGAGGATGTTATAGCTGGAAGTTTGAAAAGCCAAATTTAAATAGAAATAAGGAACAATTTATTTCATTTTTTTCCAGTAGTTAAAGAAAACCCTTAATCTTTGTAATGATAAACTGATAGGCTTTTTTCTTGTTTTCAGAATTGAAAACATCAAGAGATACACTAGTTGAATCTTGTGGGTTTTGGTTTTTTTTTAAGTTATAGAGCCTAATGCAGAAATGAAATTCTGTGACCTGTGGAAGGACAGGAAATCAGATTAGGTGGTCTAATATTTTTGTCCTTAATCTCTTGAACGGGCATCCTGATGCAAATTTAGGATTATTTACATGATCATTTCCTTCTACCCCAAGTCCTGCTCTGCTGCTTTCCATAAGACAAAACACCTGTAACACTTTTTTTTCATACACTATTTCTTTTGATGTGGGGTGGGGTGTGAGGTGGCGAGTGCCACGGTCCACTAAGAAGTCATGATGGTTCTTTACTGAGATCTCAAAGTGCAAAACTAAAGTGAACACGCACAAAGGGTTAGTTTCAATTGAACGGTAAAAAAACTTTATTATTCTGTGTCCGTAAAGTGATGTGTGACAGATAAAGGGAGTGAAAAGAGAAAGCAAAGAGAGGAAAGAGGAATATAGCTACCGCTGCAGGTCCAAGGTGTCCCTATGGTCCTGGATCCAGCAGCGTCCCACCGGTCCTGGTGATCAGTGTCAATCCTTGCTGGGGAAAGCTTCCCACTTCAAGTTGTTAGGAAATGTCTTTTATGCTAAGTTACACACCTTGCTCCTCCTCTGCCTTGGGAATCTCCACCTTTTCTGGGAACTCATTTTCCTATCTCCACCTCTACCAGGTGGCACTGTTGTGCATGCCCAGAGAGGAGTATCCGGGGTGTGATCTACCTTGGAGGCGGGTAGCCTTTGGAATGGAGGTGTGTTTTGATATTATAATGAGCAAAGTTCGCCTCAGGATAAAGATTTTGCCACAGTGCTTGGCGCAGTGTCTGCCATCTTTCTCGTTGGACAGCTGTTACATGACTTATTGTTCCCATCCTTACAGAGGTACGGATAGTCTCGGACAGGGCAGGGCCATGGAATGAGGTTGTTTCACTCTGTCCCCCATCAATCTGTTTTGTACCAGGACCAGGGTGTGTAGCCGGGGAAATGAGTTCTTTGCACGCCAGCTGCGCCTTTGTCCCAGAAAGTGGCAATTGTGTTTTACTTTACCCTGGAGATTTTTCTTATTATATGTATTGGGTCTGGCTGAGGTGGAGTTAA